>NC_084728.1:10388830-10468830 GCF_033807575.1 Cydia pomonella
AAATGTCAGCCGGTTATATCGCGGTGGTAAGAACATCAGCTGGCCGTATGAATATGTAAAAAATAAGATTAATAAGCGCTATACCTTTTATGACAGCAATAACAAATCGTAAAACTTTGCATGTAGCATTTCATCAGGCGTAAACGCCTGAACAGCCATCAACACACAACAAATTTAGACATTGCGCATATTTTTTACATACAGCTGACGGTCATTCCGCCGCGATTGAACCGGCTGACGGTTTTTTTAGTTTAAAACAGCATCTAAACTATCATCTGACAAAGTATCAGCCGGGAGCCGACGACTGACGAAATTTGCTCCTGGCCCGCGGTCTACAAAGGGTCTTCGCTTAAAAGTAAGCTGGAGGTAAAACAACAAGTATTACTTCAAATAATTTAATGTGTTAATTCTAAATTAACTAAAGATAAATTACTACTGATGTAACCTAAAATATTTACACATATAACTGAACACTATTTTAAGAATATATTAGTACAATTTAATTTGTATCCTCAGGATATACAGGGTGATTATGTGAAGACTAAATATACTTTAGACCATATCAATAAAAAAAAAATTAACTGTTTTGATATGTTTGAAAACTTTCGTCTAATATGTCGATTTTTTTGGGATAGCCAATTTTTCACGATTAGCGCCCGATAGCGAAAGTTGTTTAGTAGGTATATACACCGTGTTTTTATTCAATTTCGTTAACTCCAGGGTATGGGTAAGTACGTTTAAGGAACGTAAATGGCATAAGTAGTTAATTAAAAAAAAAAAACATTTTTTTACTTTTATAAAAATTAAATATATATTTTTTTATACTACATCGGTGGCAAACAAGCATACGGTCCGCCTGATGGTAAGCAGTCTCCGTAGCCTATGTACACCTGCAACTCCAGAGTTACATGCGCGTTGCCGACCCTAAACTCGCGCCCCCCCCCCCCCCCTCGTTGAGCTCTGGCAACCTTACTCACTGGCAGGAACACAACACTATGAGTAGGGTCTAGTGTTATTTGGCTGCTGTTTTCTGTAAGGTGGAGGTACTTCCCCAGTTGGGCTCTGCTCTAGATCTGGTATGACATCCACTGGCTGTGCCCTACCACACAAAGCGAGATGACATTCACAGTGCCCATACCTCTCTTTTGGACGTAGTTTAAGGACGTACCCGGGTCCATTTGGATATAAATATAATAGGGTCATTCTTATGTTCGTATATTCTCAGATTATGGTCAGTCCTTAGCTCCGTACAGAATCAGCCTGTAATTATTATTATTATATGTCTTAAATTAATCAATGATGCTTGTGTCACATCTAAAACTACATTATCCTTTTATTTGTTTTTATACCCTTACCCCCTTATTCATAAACGTGTACTAAAGTTACGATGCCGCTAATAATCGTTTGTCCCTTTCCATCATACCAATACGTCACGGTTATTAGCGGCATCGCAACTTTAGTACACGTTTATGTACTTAATAGTTTTTTGAGAAGGCTCGCAATAAAAAAACAAGCACTGTGGTTGTTTTGAGATATTTCTCACGTTTGTTGATTCACCTGCCCTCTATACACGGTGTAACACGAGGAACCCAAAAGATTTTAACCACGCACTTCTGATGCCAGAAGAAGCAAAAAATGTTATATGAGTTTAAGTAAATTTGGCAAAAAAAAAAAAAAAAATTTTTATTTTTTAATGTATTTGTACGGAGGCACGGATTGTATGCAGGGGTTACCTCTCTCTGTACATAAAAAGTTATGGTAAAACTGGCGCTGAAAATGAACTTACGATTTTTTTTTACTTAGTTTTTGCAAAGGTTACTTGCCACTTTTTGACATCTATCAATAAGGATATTTAGACTACGCCCCATTATGGCATCATAGCCATCAAAAAAGGCGTTTTGCACTAAGTTACAATAAGATTTTTTTTTACTCTGAAACTAGGCGAAAACCAGAAAAATTTATACGACATTTTAGTCTCTAATTGTGATCAGGAATACACTGTTAAAATCTTTCGGTTTCCTCATGTTACACCGTATAAACACAAAAACAACGTTTATTATACATTTATTTATTTTACATTACAAAATATATACTGTACATTACAAAATATATACTGTTGAGTTAATAAAGGATTTTTAAGAATTCAACCCCAAAGGGAAAGTTTTTAGACGAAGTAATAAGCATGTTAAAGTATGATATGTACCTAAATAAATAAATATTTAAATCTACAAAGTATGCAGTAACTTATGACTAGTTGTAACTCCGTAATATGGTTTTACGTAAATAATTCATCTGTAAAATAAAAATATATGGGCTCAGCCCAAAATTGCATAACAAAACTACTATTTCATACATATTGGCGGATTAGATATCAATATTTTCTTTGGGACAGCCAATTTTTTTTACCATTTAGGGGATTGCACAATTGTAGTAGTGGATTTTGTTCATTATCCCAACACAGTGTGGTTAATAGTTGCAAATTCACCCTGTATATTTGAACTAGTAGAGTGAATTTTGTTCATTATCCTAGCACAGTGTGGTTAACGGTTGGAAATTCACCCTGTATATTTGAACTAGTAGACTGAATTTTGTTAATTATCCCAACACAGTGTGGTTAATAGTTGCAAATTCACCCTGTATATTTGAACTAGTAGAGTGAATTTTGTTAATTATCCCAACACAGTGTGGTTAATGGTTGCAAATTCACCCTGTATATTTAAACTAGTAGAGTGATTTTGTTAATTATCCCAACACAATGTGGTTAATGGTTGCAAATTCACCCTGTATATTTGAACTAGTAGACTGAATTATGTTCATTATCCCAACACAATGTGGTTAACGTTTGGAAATTCACCCTGTATATTTGAACTAATATAGTGGATCAAAAACCTAAGTACGGGCTAGGTTTTGGATCGAGCTGCGTGCCTTTCGCGAAGTCCAGAATAAACGAGTATACCATCTGAAACAAGATCATACATACACTATTAATAAAAAATATAAAATAATTAACGGCAGTGAACAGATCTTTTTGGCTACAACATAAGAATAGACGAGGGTAAAACAGCGAGAGTTAGTTTTATTTTATTTTATTTATTTTGATGGTTATTTTTACCTAACTGTTGATGATAATTTTAGTTTTCCTAACATATAAGTTTGGTCTGAAACTGTAAGCTTGCTTTGTGTTCAATAAAAAAAAACGTAGTTATAGAGATAGAGTCTGTTCTATAGCCTCTATTGTTGAGTTTTTAAGATTCAGATTGTCGATTCCTGTATATTATAATAAGACACAATGAATGTCCTGCAGATAACGAGCGGTGATACCGCATGAACTATTGCGCCGCGGCAGTTGATCCGCCATCTTGTCCCGGCGGCCATTTTGTGAACTCGGCAGTTCCTTATCTGTCCGCTCTTCATTGCTCTTTTGTGCTTATAGCTTAATTGAGCTGTATTTTATATCTCATAGCTGTATGTTATATGTTATGAAAGTGAAGGAAGCGAAAGAGGTATGTCAGGATCGTAGCAAGTGAAAATCCGTGGTCTCTGCCCACTCCTCCGGGAAATAGGCGTGATTATATGTATGTATGTCTGTTTTAATAAATCTTACCGGCATGGCATCAGGTACAACTGTCCCGTACAAACGCAACCGCAGTGCGGGCAGCCGCCAGCGGTTGCGGCGCCGCATGATGCGGGCCAGGTATACCACCAGATCGGACGTCACGCCGCGGCATTTTTGGATGTTAAGAATCTGTGTGTACAAATCTATTTTTAACAAGGGAATCATATCGCAACTTCGAAATATGTTTGCCTGATTTTCATTTAACCGAATGGGTTTTTTATCAAAAAAACTGGTAATTTCTCTAAACTTTTGAATAAGGCATCCTAGTCTACTCGACAAGTTCAAAACGGTGACAAATAGAGATAATTCTCAGTTGTACTAAAAGACCAGTATCTTGCCGTCAGGTTGGGAATCGCACACTTCGATCACGCCCAAGAAACAGTATCTCTACGTAGGTATGGTTAGAAGTAGAAGTGACACACTTTGCCCTAAAAATAGCACCTCGCGGTAAGGTTGGCACTCACCCAGTCCGATCACACGAAAAACCAAAACAGTACCTCACCGTAAGGAGCCGTATGATGGTCTCAAAGTCCTCGTCTGACACATCGTTGTCGCCTATAGCGAGCTCATCGATCTTACTTCACGACACGCTGTCGTCAACTTACCGTGAGGTAGGGAAGGAGCCGTATGATGGTCTCGACGTCCTCGTCTGATATGTCGTCGTTATCGGCTATAGCGAGTTCGCTCATCGATTTCGACGACTCGCACACTTCGGTTAAGCCTGTCATTGTTACGCCTGGAATTAAAAGTGTTGTTAGCCATTTTTATTAATGTCCAAAGTTTTTATACATAATAAACACCCCCCTATAATGGGGAACCAGTAATGGGATGGTATAGACAAATACAGTAAAATAAGTATTTATCATCAATTCATCAGTTTTTAAACACTGGCAACATTTTACCATAAACAAGAGCCATAAAGTTTGGCGTCATACTGCCCATGACTGGAGCAAAAAAAACAACGGTTTTTTTTTTATGGTAGAGGAGGCAAACGAGCAGACGGATCACCTGATGGTAAGCGATTACCGCCGCCCATGGACACCTGCAACACCAGAGGTTGCAATCCGGGAGTGCCGGCAGAAGTGAAAACTTGAATATTAACGTTCTGCATTTTTTGATATAAATTTGGAATGGTTAGGCAATAATTTTGCACGAATTGCTTTAATTATCAGTATAAAAGTACTATCATTTATGTAGTAAAATACGATATTCATTTATTGCGGTCTACTGACTTCAATTACATTGTAACAGTTTTTCGATCAGGTCACGTGTCCGTCTTACGAATTTTCAATCTGTCGAACCTGTCGGTCACGTGACCTGACGCGAGTTTAACATTTTTTCCCCATCACAAACAGTGCACAGCGCCGCTAAACAAGTCTTCACTTCAAAAAAACATTTTTTGTATTTTTTAATAACATTAAAACCAATTGCAGTATCTTTTATTAAATAAATCTAAAACGTAAAGGAAAATTATAGACTACAAACTTACCTTTACAATACGACACATCAAATGTAATTAACTTATTCCCTCTAGCTATAGTTTCCAACCAATCGTCATTAACATTCCTATTCCTCCTCAAATTCAAATGCTTCAAATTTTCCAACCTAACATGCACTTTCAACTGCCCGTCCAATTCAACCTTCTCATATCCACATAGCTCCAAATGTTCTAATTTTGGCATCACATCAAGAAGTAGATGGACATTCTTTAAAATATCCGCGGAATTTCTTGACAAATCTAATACAGTTACTTGATTTAAATAATGTATAACCGATAGTAAATGTTTATAGTCCAAGTTAGGGCAGTTTCTGAGACGTAGTGAAGTTAGATTTGTTTTCAAGTGTTTTAGGAACGCGCCAGTGATTTGATCGTTGCCAATTATAGTAAGTTCTTCGATTGGGTTACTTTGTAGGAGGATTGTGACGTCTTCGTCGGTGGCCTGAAATACAAATCACGATTATTGACGGCTTAGAATATTAATTTTAATTTTATTTATTTACGTAATTACAGCAGAATACTAAACATAATTACAAAAGTATCGTTAAACCAGGAAGGTTTGTCTCAATACTGCATCCTCGGTAGATTTTATACAACAATAAAAAGCGGCCAAGTGCGAGTCGGACTCGCCCATGAGAGTTCCGTACCATTTATGACGTATTAAAAAAACTACTTACTAGATCTCGTTCAAACCAATTTTCGGTGGAAGTTTGCATGGTAATGTATATCATATATTTTTTTTTGATTTTTCATTCTGTTATTTTAGAAGTTACAGGGGGGGGGGACACATTTTTTCACTTTGGAAGTGTCTCTCGCGCAAACTATTCAGTTTAGAAAAAAATGATATTAGAAACCTCAATATCATTATTAAAGACCTATCCATAGATACCCCACACGTATGGGTTTGATGAAAAAAGATTTTTTGAGTTTCAGTTCTAAGTATGGGGAACCCCCAAAATTTATTGTTTTTTTTTTTCTATTTTTGTGTAAAAATCTTAATGCGGTTCATAGAATACATCTACTTACCAAGTTTGAACAGTATAGCTTTTATAGTTTAGGAAAAAAGTGGCTGTGACAGAATCGGACAAACAGACGGACATGACGAATCTATAAGGGTTCCGTTTTTTGCCATTTGGCTACGGAACCCTAAAAATGTCGACGACCAGTTTGGCCTAGTGGATAGTGACCCTGCCTATGGAGCCGATGATCCCGGGTTCAAATCCTGGTAAGGGCATGTATTCGTGTGATGAGCATGGATATTTGTTCCTGAGTCATGGGTGTTTTCTATGTATTTAAGTATTTATAAATATTTATATATTATATATATCGTTGTCTAAGTACCCTCAACACAAGCCTTATAGAGCTTACTGTGGGACTTAGTCAATTTGTGTTATAATGTCCTAGAATATTTATTTATTTCTTTACTTATTTACAACACTATGAGTAGGTATGGTATTTATCGATTTTTCTATTGACGGAAATGGTTTGACAGATTATGACATGACAGACTTTATTGCCCATATATTAAGGTAGTGTATGCATACTTTTTTGGCACATTTTTCGTATCGATATTTTCAGACGTGACTGTACATAAGTTCCGAAAAACTCACTGGTACAGTCAGCGTCAAATACTTCGTAGCAGTCAAAGTAGCTGACTGTACGAGCCGGCCTCCGTATTGCTCTTCGTAGCCTATGTACGCCTGCCTGCTAACCTAACCTAACCCCCCAGGCTCTCACTAGGAAGGAGATAGGCTACTGAGGCTGATTACCATCATGCGGGCCGTATGCTTGTTTGCCACCGACGTAGTATTAAAAAAAAAGTAGGCGTGAAGAGTTATTGTTCCATAAAAACTCTTCGCGCCTTTTTCGACTAACAAAATTGTTTGTCCGAGTATATTTCTATGTCCAAAGGGTAATACACCGTGTTTTTATTGGAATCCCGTTAATTTCGGGGTATCGGTACGGTAAGTACGTTTAAGGAAACTAAATGGCATAATTTTTTTTTTTTTATAAAAAGTAATTTATTTATTTTAAAACCACATGCAAGTATACAGTGCTGAACCAAGACACTTACACATGAATTACATTTAAAACATTTAAAAATTATATAATAATATAAAAAATAATTTGCAATTAAATTTTGCATATCGCGTTGTTGTAACACGGGCAAATTACATTTAACTACAAGTGAAACTGAAACAATTGAAAACTGTTACATATCAATGTCATTTCGAGCATCGATCGTCCGAGATAGTACGTACGTTTAGTAGCAAATGTATGAAGTCGTACTAAACACTAATCAATAAGTAGACAGACCCTAAGGCAAGTGTACACGCTCGTAAGGGCCTTATATAATATAAAAAATAATTATTGATTATCTCCGAAATGAAGTTAATTAGGATACCGGTGTCTTTGAGAAAGTTACTTAATATAAGCGCAGGGATGCACCCTTGAAATTAACGGAAATCATAAAAACACGGTGTATATTTTCGACGGACAAAATTGTTTGTCCGAATATATTTCTGTGTGTAAAGGGTTATAATTACCTGTTCCCTGTCCTCATCCTCCGTGATGAGATTCCTGAAAGCGACCCGTTTCAGGTTCCGCAGCCTTCCGATATTAACGCTGTCTCTTACTAATTCCCGGTCCGGAAACCCGTAAAACTGAAACAAGGCCGTTCAAATAAGACCAGGTTGAGGGTATGTGGAGCTTGCATGAAGCATAGAGGATCTACATAACTATGCTCTAATTTTGTGACATCTTTTCCATTTTGTGAAAACTGAGAACAATTTTTTGACAAACTTTTCCACTTGGTGACATGTGGTGTACTGCGTTTCCGTTTTCTGATTAAACTTTCCACCGTGTGACAAATCTTTCCATATTGTGACGTTTTCATGTGGTAACGTGTTTTTCCGTTATGTGGCGAACCTTTACTACAACACTGTGTGACAAAACTTACCACTGTGTGACGATTTCGTTGTGTGTAATACTTCCCAATTTGTAAAATTTCGACACTAAAACTTCCATTTTGTAACACCTCAATCTGTTTTGCGTGCCAACTCACCGTAATCTCGCGTATATTGGGGCAGTGCCCCGCAATGTCCCCGAAGCTCTCGGCCGTGCAGGGCGCCGCCTCCACCCCCATCCCCCACTTGTACAGCGAGCTGGAGAACCAGGGCTCGCGGCTCTCGTCGAGCGGCAGCAGGCGCTGGCAGCGGCACAGGCGGGGCGGCGGCGGGTGCCAGGGGGACGTTATGTGGAGCTTGGAGCGGATGCGGCGGGCGCCTGCAACATTCAAAATGTATCTGATGTAAGGTCAGTGTGGAGAAAACCAAAACCAGCTTGTAAAATTTGCAGGAAAGTCCATCATAGAGCAAGATCTCTCGTATTTGTATACGTACGTCGCTAAAACACAAGTCAGAAAGGAAGTGTCCGTTTGGACCCGGGTACGTCCTTAAACTACGTCCAAAAGAGAGGTATGGGCATTGTAAATGTCATCTCGCTTTGTGTGGTAGGGCACAGCACAGCGAATGTCATTCCAGATCTAGAAGCCCAACTGGGGAAGTACCTCCACCTTACAGAAAACCGCAGCCGAATAACACTACACCCTATTCAGTGTTGTGTTCCTGCTGGTGAGTAAGGTTGCCAGAGCTCAAAAGAGGGTGCGGAGTGTCGAGAACGTTACGAACGCTATTGTGACTGCTCACGATCAGGCAGGCGGTATGCTTGTTTGTTGTAATTTATAGCTATAATATATATAATTTATCCCTATATCAGTAACAACTTCGTCTATTCTTCACTTTTCCCTGTCTCTGGGTGGATGTATTACCAAGTAACTAAATTGCAGGGTCCAAACCAAAATAGCAATTTAATGCATATTACCTCTCAAATAGTGATGTACAGCACTCCGCCACCGCTGGCAAACCCGCTCGGAGCGCAGCAGGTCCCCCAAAGGCACATAGTCAAATATGGCGCTCCGGACTAAGTCCACATTCAGCAAGTCTAATACGCTCACTCTGCGTATGCGACGGCGCTTTGGAGGAGGACCGCAGGTACAACTGTAACAGTATAGGGTTGTTGCACTATTTTTTATAATAAATCACATATAAAACTTTAAACTCTCACGTTTTTTACACATATTTTGTGGTTACAATGGGTCTAATTGAATATAAAAATTATATTACATATATTTACACTTAAAAATAAAAAAGTATATAATAACTGCGAAACATCTATGCAAATTGATGCATGTTCAGATATTTGTGACACCTTGGTCGCTCTGATATCGTCAGGTGATAACAAAACTCACTAATTACCACAAGTCCATAGCCATAATGAACCATATTACTACAAAAATAAGGTTGATTTTTGTTTAATTATTTTTTTGTAATAAGTGAGTTTTGGTTGTCATCTGACACTGATCTTGATTGTAGCACCATTCAGATATAGTGATGTTAAATCCAAGTCCCATGACTTTAAAGCACACTTTAGTATGTGGATATATCGACTTCGGGTGTAACCCCAAATCTGGGTGTAGCGACAGTTTTTAAAGAACCATTTTTAACAAATTCTTAGAAATCCCATGCAGATATTCTGACCAGTCAAGCCGGTCATCGAAGGACAAAGATATTTACTTTCTTATCTTTTGTTTACATCCACAAATGTTTAGCAACTGTGGTGACCTTTTGTTTATAGGTTGATATTAGCTAGGTAGGGATAGCGTGAAGACTCATTCGAAACGATCTATGTTTCGGAGTAAAATTTATTCATGTGTCTATATCTCTTTTCTTTGCTTTTGCCTATAACAATAGATATAACAACGAAATTACAGTGGTCCTTTCATCGTCGTTATATCCGAAATCCACTGTACTAGCAAGAGATACAATACTTAACATAAAAGTTAACCTAACTTTTATGTTATTGAAGTATTTTCTTTTCTTGTACTTGTTATTTGACAATATCTATTTTCTTTCTATGACTACCACTGGTATGGCAAATGTCTTTAGATAAAATAGCTTCTCCTATACTATTCAAGGGATAATAAAGTCTATGACAGGGACTGAAAAGGTACCCTTAAAAACGGTTTTGACCGGTCTTTTTAAAGGGTACCCGACCGTTAAACTAGCATTTCGGTACCGATATCAACGCTTTGGGTATACAAATAAGCTTCCGTCCAAACGGTACCCTTAAATAAAAGTACCTTTAAAACAATTTTGAAACGGTACCCGACCGTTGAAATAGCCTTACGGAAGCGGTATCAATACTTTAGGTATCCAAACAAGCTTCCGTCCAAACGGTACCCTTAGACTTTAAAACAATTTTGAAAGGGTACCCGACCGTTAAAATAGCATTCCGGAAGCGATATCAATACTTTGGGTATCCAAACAAGCTTCCGTCCAAACGGTACCCTTAAGTAAAAGTATCTTGCCACGCGATCGGATACCCCAATACAAACCGGTCAAATTTGAATGATCGCCCGCCATCTTGGATTTGGGCATTTAAGCTTAGATTAAGATGAAAATCGATATCTGAGGATCCCAGAGGATCTTTATTATGATTCTGAGGTCAAATTTTTAGAAAACGCACGCCATTTTTTATTTCGGCATTTATGCTCAGATTCAGATGTAAATCGATATCTGTGGATCCCAGAGGACCTTTATTGTGAATCTGAGGTCAAATTTTTAGAAAACGCACGCCATTTTTGATTTCGGCATTTAAGCTCAGATTGAGATGAAAATCGATATCTGAGGATCACAGAGGACCTTTATTATGATTCCGAGGTCAAATTTTAAGAAAACGCACGCCATTTTAAATTTCGGCATTTAAGCTCAGATTAAGATGAAAATCGATATCTGAGGATCCCAGAGGACCTTTATTATGATTCCGAGGTCAAATTTTTAGAAAACGCACGCCATTTTAAATTTTGGCATTTAAGCTCAGATTAAGATGAAAATCGATATCTGAGGATCCCAGAGGACCTTTATTATGATTCCGAGGTCAAATTTTTAGAAAACGCACGCCATTTTAAATTTTGGCATTTAAGCTCAGATTAAGATGAAAATCGATATCTGAGGATCCCAGAGGACCTTTATTATGATTCCGAGGTCAAATTTTTAGAAAACGCACGCTATTTTAAATTTTGGCATTTAAGCTCAGATTAAGATGAAAATCGATATTTGAGGATCCCAGAGGATCTTTATTATGATTCTGAGGTCAAATTTGTAGAAAACGCACGCTATTTTTGATTTCGGCATTTAAGCTCAGATTGAGATGAAAATCGATATCTGAGGATCCCAGAGGATCTTTACTATGATTCTGAGGTCAAATTTTTAGAAAACGCACGCCATTTTAAATTTCGGCATTTAAGCTCAGATTAAGATGAAAATCGATATCTGAGGATCCCAGAGGATCTTTATTGTGAATCTGAGGTCAAATTTTTAGAAAACGCACGCCATTTTTTATTTCGGCATTTATGCTCAGATTCAGATGTAAATCATTATCTGTGGATCCCAGAGTTCCTTTATTGTGAATCTGAGGTCAAATTTTTAGAAAACGCACGCTATTTTTGATTTCGGCATTTAAGCTCAGATTGAGATGAAAATCGATATCTGAGGATCCCAGAGGATCTTTATTATGATTCTGAGGTCAAATTTTTAGAAAACGCACGCCATTTTAAATTTCGGCATTTAAGCTCAGATTGAGATGAAAATCGATATCTGAGGATCCCAGAGGATCTTTATTATGATTCTGAGGTCAAATTTTTAGAAAACGCACGCCATTTTTTATTTCGGCATTTATGCTCAGATTCAGATGTAAATCGATATCTGTGGATCCCAGAGGACCTTTATTGTGAATCTGAGGTCAAATTTTTAGAAAACGCACGCCATTTTTGATTTCGGCATTTAAGCTCAGATTGAGATGAAAATCGATATCTGAGGATTCCACAGGACCTTTATTATGATTCCGCGGTCAAATTTTAAGAAAACGCACGCCATTTTAAATTTTGGCATTTAAGCTCAGATTCAGATGAAAATCGATATCTGAGGATCCCAGAGGACCTTTATTGTGTATCTGAGGTCAAATTTTTAGAAAACGCACGCCATTTTTTATTTAGTGCACGGCCGCCATCTTGGATTCCAAAATGGTCATCATTTTCGAAATCTGCACTCCCTAAAACCTATAAAACGATATCCATGACGACTTTTATGACAGAGTGCACGGCCGCCATCTTGGATTCCAAAATTGTCATCATTTTCGAAATCTGCACTCCCTAAAACCTATAAAACGATATCCATGACGACTTTTATGACAGAGTGCACGGCCGCCATCTTGGATTCCAAAATGGTCATCATTTTCGAAATCTGCACTCCCTAAAACCTATAAAACGATATCCATGATGACTTTTATGACATAGTGCACGGCCGCCATCTTGGATTCCAAAATGGTCATCATTTTCGAAATCTGCACTCCCTAAAACCTATAAAACGATATCCATGACGACTTTTATGACAGAGTGCACGGCCGCCATCTTGGATTCCAAAATGGTCATCATTTTCGAAATCTGCACTCCCTAAAACCTATAAAACGATATCCATGACGACTTTTATGACAGAATGCACGGCCGCCATCTTGGATTCCAAAATGGTCATCATTTTCGAAATCTGCACTCCCTAAAACCTATAAAACGATATCCATGACGACTTTAATGACATAGTGCACGGCCGCCATGTTTGATTCCAAAATGGTCACCATTTTCGAAATCTGCACTCCCTAAAACTTACAAAACGATATCCATGACGACTTTTATGACGAGTGCACAGCCGCCATCTTGGATTCCAAAGTGGAAGTCTACTTGAAACGGTACCGTACGGTACCCTTTCAACTGTAGCGGTACCGTTTGAAAAATGTACCTATTACATTTTATTTATTCGGGTACCGTTACAGTTGTATAGTTTTTCAATTGATACCCTTAGTTTAGGTATCGGTCTTGTGCGATTTTATTCGGGTACCGTTAGCTTTGGATACCTATTCAATTGATACCCTTTGTGTAGGTATCGGTCGTTTGCGATTTTATTCGGGTACCGTTACAGTTGTATAGCTTTTCAATTGATACCCTTAGTTTAGGTATCGGTCTTGTGCGATTTTATTCGGGTACCGTTAGCTTTGGATACCTATTCAATTGATACCCTTATCTTAGGTATCGGTCTTTTGCGATTTTATTCGGGTACCCTTAGCTTTGGATACCTATTCAATTGATACCTTTATTTTAGGTTACCGGTCTTTTGCGGTTTTTCAGTCCCTGGTCTATGAATAAAAACTACTAAGAAAATAACAAATAACAAACCTGTGTACCGTGCAGTATTGCTCCGGTTCCATTGTGGCGGACATTTCTCACGATTGCAGTATAGAGTGTGTAATAAACAGATAAAGAAAGCTAGAGAAATGTAAACTTAATTTATTATTTACAATATATTTAGAACAATACGCAACATTTTTAATCAATTTATTGAGTATTGACATTTCTTTTGACAAATAATTTTTTTTTTCGTCCATCTGGACAGGCTAAAGCTCTAAGCCATACTGCCTTGTAATGAACTCTGTTTGAGTAGGGTCAAGTACGAATAGTAAAATCTGCATGTATTTTATAGCCTGATCAGTCCCTTATGCCAATCTGTCATTTAGAATAGATGTGAGCCATTCATTAATCTAGAAGTCAATCCAAGATAAGTTGGCACTGGCAGCGATTTTTACAGCCCAGCCTGCGCAAGGCTTTGGCACCTCACCTTTGTGGGCCAGTGTGACTAAAGTAATGGCTCAGTTTCATTGGTCGATTTAAAGCGTGCGGGGACTCCCCGCAGGCGATATAAAGTCCTTCGATATACAGCATGCGGGTGGCTCCACGCAGGCGGTAAGGTAATATAACGACTAATGAAACTGAAATCTCCCGCACCACGCCCGCGGCCCTATCGACCAATGAAACTGAGCCATAAGCATGATACATTTTGAACATGGACTCACCAGTCACCACCTGGGCGGCTACCGGGAAAATCGAAATTCATCAATTGCGGGCATTTTTCTCTGTCACTCTAATTACGTCTTAGTGACAGTAAAAGAGAAAGATCCCCGCAATTTGCGAATTTGAAGAAAGATCCACGCGCGTAATTGTATTGCTTGCCCGCTTGCACAGTGGCATTGATCACCGCCTTACAGCAATATATCTTTTTTTTTATTCGGTGTCCTTTTCTACAGACAATGTAGCTGTGACAAAGTATAGAGTGAGTAGAGTAGAGCATTGTTAAGACTGTATATGAAACATTCTATTGTAGGAGTAAGGTTTACCTACTACTACCTACTTACACCTTTTTAATCTTAGTTTAGTGTAATATAATCTAATAATTCATAATAATAATTGTAATCTTAATTTGGAATGTAATGGGTGTATACCTTAATAAATAGTATTTTTTATTGTATTTATTTATTTATAATAAGTATAATATCTATTTAACATGTCTGAATCTCACGGGAATATCCTATTTTAATAAAACGAAATTTACACAATTTCTTAATTACTTTATTTAAAGCATTTCTCTACTTACCTCTTATTGTGCTCGTTTTCATTATTTCTTATTGTTTACATGTACAAAGTCCACGTTCAGAACATAAAATATAATAATGCTTAATCGTTTATGTGGTGTATCTCTTAGTCAGTCAGTTAAGCCATTTAGGGTTCAGTTTACATTGGACATTTCATACCGTTAGTATTGTCCACCAAATTAGCTTGAACCCTAGATGGCTCAACAATTCAAGTCCGTGACTGTACCTGATGAGGTAGGCTACCGTTTTTTAGGACACTGTTAACAGAGTAAACAGATACAGGACAGGAAAACAATACAGAACAACTAAGTATATAGTTTTTTGCGCCTCACACCCTAATACGTTAAATAATAGTTGTTTCACAAGTGGGCAAAGTTGTAGTTTAATCACCACCATCATGTGCACCATCTTCGCACTCAAAATCTAATGGAGACAGCTTTAATTACGGCAAATTTGGACTTTAAATTTCAGCCAGAAAATAATTTGTGAATTGATTTCATTCTTTAACACTTATGAAAAAAAAAATTGTGGCAACATGGCCCATATTACAAATACCTTACAGACTAACATACATACACATTTTATAAAATTAAAACTAAACAGTATTTAGGCGTCAAACGGCGTGGCTCCGTTGAATTGGCTGCTCTTTCAACGGATTCGGTAGTTTGCGCCGCAACCTCCGAAACACGACACCCTATATTCCGTTATCGATACCCGAGCAAGCGAAAGATTCCAAAATTGAAACATGAGCGTAGCAAGTGGTTCGAAAAACGGCATCTTGAGCGTTGCCAGTGGGACGACACTCCTCATTTCGGCTTTTTCCGGCTCCGCTCGGTTCAGCATTGCTCCGAGCAATTGTTAGGGTTGGCACTACTTGACGTCTCTATACGTGCACGACCACAGATAATGAATTTTGACAGCCTTAAATGGCCGAAAGAGATAATGCCATACATTAGAAAGGGACAGCATAATTCGACCCTGAATCGCTGTCAAACTTCGGTTTTGTAGGAAGTGTCATTTCTGTACGGTAGTATTTATTCTGTGGCGTTGCGAGGGTTAAGCAAACTTTGCCCCCGAGTGAAACATGAAATTCTTCCGAGGCCATAGAGATTCAGGACCTCCTGATAATTTCAGTTTGTGTGTGGGTGCACTTTAAAGAGTATAAATATTCAGAAATTTCTATTTAAAATGTTTCCGAATTAAAATAATCTTTTTTAAGTGTAAACTCAGATTACATTATAGCCCTAATAGGTAACATTGCCCACCCATAAAAATTAAAAAAAAAAATTAAAAACGTTGACGGATTTGTGCTGGACCAATATTTCAATGTAAAATCTGTGTTACTAACCATGATTCTAGCAAATAAATTGGGTACAAAATTAATCCGCTTCTGGTAATCTTTGGATGTCGTTTAAAATAATTTATTATATCAATAAGGGTTTTGAAGGGTGGCCAATTTTATCCCTTAGGGCTACGATATATACTCCTAATTATATTTATAGGTCTTAAAAAATACCCGACATGGTCTATTCCTTCATATACATAATATTTGTACATATCAATATAATTATATAATATATCATACATCACTTATAATATATCATACATAGACATTGAACACTATATTCCTTATATTTAAATCTATTTTCTACGAGTGATATCGAAAAATATTTTATTTGCGTGATTGCAGGTATTGCATCGGTAAGTAGGTACTTACATTTAAATTTATGGCTCCTGAACAAAATTATATTTATTACATAATTATTTAAAAAATATATTTAAAAAAATCTCTAAGAACATTTTTTTTTAATAAAACGTCGGTTGCAAACAAGCATACGGCCTGCCTGATGGTAAGCAGTCGCCGTAGCCTATGGATAGATTACTAATTATTTTATTAAAAATAACACAATTTTCTTCGTATATGTTAACGGCACCAGTCATGGGACATTTAAGAGAAAATTTGGAGAATATTTGATATTTTCTCGGCAGCTGTGAAATTTCTAACACTTTATGCATTAAAAGTTTAATGTTCTATCCGTCCTTTATGTGTTCGATGTATTTCATGCAAGATACTGAAATTGGATTCAATAATATAAACAAAAAAAAACTACGTTTTTATTTGCTCCAGTCATGGGATGTATGCTGGCGTCATTAATTTTAAAACAAAGAAAAATCAATGAAACATCAAACTTAAGCAGCTCTCAGGGAGCCTACCGCGAAAACCGAAATTCGCAAATTGCGGGGATCTTTCTCTTTTACTCTTCGTAAGACGTAATCAGAGTGACAGAGAAAAATGCCCGCAATTGACAAATTTCGATTTTCCCGGTAGCCGCCCTGGCTTATGTATACGGTAAAATGTTGCCAGTGTTTAAAACTGATGATAAATACTTATTTTACAGAATCCCATGCCATCTTGTGACCTGAATCGGAAACATAAACATGTACATTGACACTTCACGCCTTAGCAAGTGCTGTCATCCACAATTCTCGTACGTTTTCTTGTGCATAGTAGGTTCTGCCATCTTGTGGGCTACATAGGAAAAATAAACTTCACATTTACACCTCACCCCAAAAATCTGACGTCTCCTGTGCTGCCCCCTACAGTTTATGCACGCGCCCTATTATTTTATGGCAATCAGGTCAGAAAAAAAAACCAAAAGAAATCAAATAAATCGTTTAAATGCAAAATAAAACTATGTACAAAAATACTTCTAATGAGATTACAGAGATAGAGTCCTAAGCTAAAGAAAAAGTGTCCATGCCACTGGAGACCGAGGCCGGAATTGAACCGGCGTTTCTAGCTTACGCGGCTAACTTCCTGACCACTAGACCACCCGGCCACATTGTTATTGTTACACATTTGCGCCAAGTCGATGCATATAGTCTGTCAAACAACTTTGTCAGTAGAATCAACAATATACATACAAGCTTTTATCGCTGACTGTACTTTTCTTTCCACAGGCAACTAATACTCATCGAGCTAATTCTAAAAACCCCAAACACGATTAGGTTGCGTTGTTTTATCACAGAGTTCCTATGGCCACCTCCTGGCTCCATCATCAGATCAGCTTGATGGTACCAAAATATTGCATTATCACCCGACTTACATATGTATGCAAATTTTCAGCTCAATCGGAAATCGTAAAGTGGGTCAAATTTAGCTTTCTAAGATTTGACCCACAGAAACAAACTTACATACTAACAGTAGGGCTAAGATAGTCGGCTCTTTATCATTTGTCACCATGCCTGTCACGTTCTAAGAAGTGTGTAAGCGCACCGCCTACAATCTTCTCTGCTTTGCCCTAAGGTTGACTGGTAGAGAATGCCTCATGGCATTAAGTTCGCCTTTTGTACATTAAGTTTTTCTTTTGTGCAATAAAGTTTAAAATAAATAAATAAAAATGGAACCATACTGCCACCGCAGCGCTGACATCATGGTTCCATTTTTATCACTTGTCACTATGCCCGTCACTTTCGTACCTGTTAGAACGTGACAGGCATGGTGACAAATGATAAAGAGCCGACCATCATAGCCTTACTGGGCAAGTTAAATAAAAGCTTGTATTAGTCGCGAAATTCAAATTTTCTTTGGGACGATAACTTCGTACCTACATTTTTTAAATTTGCCGCTTCTTTCTACTGACGGAAATGGCTTGACAGACTATAGTTCAGATGGACTCAAAGACCCTTCGTGCACTCTGCGATTTGTTTTCGTAGTTTTTTTTTGCATTAGAAAAAAGGTAAGCAATCTTGACATGTCTTTTTATTCGAAAACGGTTTTTAAAAATCAGTAACTATTACTTATGAAAGCATAATAATGTAAATGATCGTATATGATTTATAGTTGTTACATATTTACCGTGGCTAATTTAATTTTTTTTTATACCACGACCGTGGCAAACAAGCATACGGCCCGCCTGATGGTAAGCAGTCACCGCAGCCTATGGACGCCTGCAACTCTAGAGGTGTTACATGCGCGTTGCCGACCCTTTAAAAACCTGTACACTCCTTTTTTGAAGAATGGAGCTCTTCAACTGTAGACCCTCGGGAAAACCTCGGAAGGGAGCTCATTCCACAGCCGGAGCGTCCGCGGGAGGAAATTTAAATAAGCGTTTTTCAATAAAAATACACGTCAAGATAGCTTATCTTTTTTCTAATGTAAAAAAAAAACGAATTATAGTACAGAACTCTATAATACTACAAGTCAGTACATATTATTTTGTAATCCGAGTTATCCGAGGGCCTACCGCGAACCACGTTCGACGTGTTGCCTCCCTGTCACACTTAGCTACGAATTTACAAATGCAATAGAGAGGTAACACGTCGAACGTGGTTCGCGGTAGGCCCTCTGTACATTTATGACTATTTCGTTGTTATATTTGCTTATAATTTAAATGTTCACTAAAATCTAAATGAATAAATAAAATAAAAAAACTACCAATTGGGTCGAAATTATTTTCCTTGTCTTGTTTTGAACCACTCTGTCACGCTTGTATTTATGTATTCTATCAAAATTAAAAGACCAGTGCTATAGGGTATTTGATATGGAAGGTAGAGGCAAGGAACAAAATGTCCATATACCAAAAAGTATCCGACAAAAAACCATAAATAGGTGGCGCTACAATACCTAGGATACTTGAGAAAAAAATCTAATCATAGACAGCGCACTTCACTGCGTCAATAACGCCTAGGTTCTTAGCTACTCTAGCGCTACTCTGGAGAGATTTGGAACTATTATTTATAGCTGACAGCTGGACACTTTTGCAACAATTCTGCCTAAGGAGTTTCTGTTCCTTGCAGAGGCAAGACAACTGATTTTACTAGTAGTCAAATACTATGGAAAGTAGAGACCTTCCATAGTATTTGACTACTAGTAAAATCAGTTTTTTTTTTCGAACTGTCAAAACGATTTTGCTACCCTAGTAGTTATATGGAACACTGGCATGTGACGTCACAATCAAATCACCTACTCTTATTAGTTGTGTACGGGTTTTAAAATAGAAATTGTGTCTAAAAATAACTGCTGTCTACGTTTCTCTATTAATCTGCTGGTGCTTTATTTCATGCATGATGTAAAATAATTTATTTTAAATACAGTCAAATACCCTATTGCATGTCTTCTTAGCTGTAGATTACGTTTACCATGAGAAAATTAAAAATTAAATTTGATCTCATACGAAAAGCTACACTCTGTCACATTTTTTGGGGGCATAAAACAAGGCAACGAAAAGAATTGACCCAGTTACCTAAGTGAAGTTAATATAAGTGTGTACAAAATTCAAACTCCTGTATACAAGATGTAACAGAAATAGTGGGGATTCGTTTAAGAGCATATTTGGTGTCGTGCTTTGATTAGGAAACAATAGAAGAAACTTTTATTGACGCGAAAAATTTTTGGACTTAGTATGGAGGGTTGGTCGACTAAAACGACCTGCTCCATAGAAAAAATATTTTTTCTGCGGCGGAAAGCGTCAACTTTGCTCCTGCTGCGCTAAACGAAGTTGCCGCTTTCCGCCTCCGTCGAGCAGAAAAATAGTATACGCACCACGGGAGGAAACGTAGGACATTCCATCCCGCATGTTTGCCACCCTCGCCTTCGGCTCGGGTAACAATTATAAACGCGGCACGCAATTTCCTACTTTTCCTCCCTTGGGACACAAATAACTATTTTCTGCGTCAACATTGTTTTCTTCCAGTTTTCTAAACGAATACCCGCTATTTTTGTTAGAAATGTAGATCTCGTTTTCTCATGAGACATTATTATGGCTAAATTATTATTTTTATGGCATATTCTTAAAGTATATAATTAATAAAAATATTTACGCGTAATCATAGGAGAGAACTAATACTTTCAACAACATTAGTATACAAAAATATCAGATTAAACTAAGAAATAACGTTTTTTAAATATTAGTAGTTTGTATTTTTGTAGTAAAATATCAGGAAGGAGATTCCAAGTTGTAGTAATTTAAAATTATCTTAATTAATAATTTTATATAAATATATTAAAGGTAAGGGCCAGATAACAGGTACGTCTTTCTTTTATATTAAAATATCTATATTTGGGTAATTCAACTTTTTCTTGTCGCTAAGTTACGGTCACCTGGGTCACTCTTACGGGACCCACTGATTACCAGTTCGCCGGACGATATCGGCCTGTCAGTTATACACAAAAGCTGACAATCGTTAATAACTAACAGGCCGATATCGTCCGGCGAACTGGTAATCAGTGGGTCGCTTTACAATCCTAGTTTAATGGTATTAAAAATAATTAATATACATTTATATGGCAGTTATGAGTCCTTTCCATAGTTCCATACTTATGGCGTTATTCATGAACGTGTTACTGGCCTGAATTAGCTATGAATTGTTTGTCTTTATCTGTCATTTTGATTTATGTATTTGTAAGAAAGAGATAAAACATAATTTAACTAAATCAGGCCCGTAAAGTTTTGTGGGTTAGCATATTAGTAGAACGTAGTACACGGTGTTTTTTTTTTTAAGTCCGTTAATTTCAGGGGTGCATTGCTGAGCTTAAATTAAGTAAGTTTCTTAGAGAAAAAGGTATTCTAATTAACTCCATTTTGGAGATAATGATTTATTTCTATCTGATAAGGCGCCTACGAGCGTGAACACATGCCTTAGGGCTTGTTTACATATTGATTAGTGCTTAGTATGAGTTTATACTAAACGCAAGTACTATCTCGGACAATCGATATTGGAAATAGCATGATATGTCATTGTTCAATGGTTTGGTGGATTTAAATATAATATCCGTGTCATAACAATGCTATTAATTACATTAAAAAAAAAACTATGCTAATCAGTTTCCTTAAAATAAATGTACTTATTACCCCGATGTTAACAGAGTTAAAAAAAACACCGTGAATAACATTTCCTCTAACAAACTATGCTACTATTGTCGCCTGGCTTACGGGACAAAACAACAAAAAAAAGTTGATCCACCCGTATCACCGAACGTACTAGACGAGAAGTAAGTTTTATATGCGAAATTATTGTGCTCAAAATATTGGCAGGAAAGTACAAACTTACAAAACTATTGTGTCATAACCTATAGCGACCCACTGTACTAATAGTAGTACAAATTATGTCCAATGAAATTTAAATCATTACTTAACCTATGCAGTGTATAAGAAGTTTCAAAATCTCTATATATGAAGTGTCCATCAAAAACCATTGAATAGGTGGCGCCACAACACACCGAAATGTCATAGACCTAGTCTATGACATTTCGGTGTGTTGTGTGTATTTATATAGATGTGCTATACGCGTGCACCCGAGGGACAGAATATTCGCAATGCGACAAAATTAAAAACAAGTTTTAACATTTCTGACAACATACCAAAAACAACCTACGTAATTTGGTCGGATTATTTGTTGTCCCTCTATATTATGATATAGTCTAAGTTCATGTCATGTCCTTGTGCCACCCTAGCGCCACCGGAGAGATCTCGAATAATTATTTACAGCTGACAGCTGACTATCACAACTTTTTTAAAGAGATTCCATAACAGATTTTTCTCCATTTTTAACCTTTTCGACGCCGTGTCAAACACAAAAACTGTCACTCGGACGCCACGTCACCGAAGTGCCAAAACTGATAGCCGTGTCTTATCCAACCTCGACATTGGCAGAATCATCAACACCTTGATGGAGCCATAACACGAAAAATTGATTGATTGAAATTGAACTTTATGCATATGCACGTAGGTTTATGTGCCTCGGTGGTCCGTGACGGATTAATCCGTCTTCGGCGTTGGACCCACTGTGCGGATATATCCGTCATTGACGTCAAAAAGGTTAAATGGAACAGTTGCGTTTTGTTTCATTCGATTTTAAAATACAAATTCGATACTATTATCTAATTTCATTGATACTTGTACAGTCGCCATCAAATATATCGGAGCGGCCGAGGTGCTCACAAATATCTGAGCACGCCTCTATTGTCGAGGCGTTAGAGTGCGTGTTCAGATATTTTTGAGCAGTTCGGCCGCTCCGATATATCTGATGGCGACTGTATGGCGGGCCGCTACAGGTTATACGAGACTGAGATATGAGCTTTTATCTCTTTCTAAAGCTGTGCAGAAAAAGGAATAGCATGATTTCTTGATTAATATGTAGTGAAGTATAATTTACATTGTATTATTATGAATTTATTAAATATTGCTTTAATTGGTCCTATTGTATGTTTTCATAAAAATAATTAATAGTCACCAAGTACTTAATACAGTCAAGACTCGGAACCGGTTTTGAAAATAGCGGTAAATACCGGTTTATTTCGGTTTTATTCCGAACTTTCATAAGAACGCGAACGTTTTAAGAACTTTAATGTTACCTTAATAAACCGGTCTATTCGACGAGACGGCCGTCCGGCTTGGTGGTGTGCCGCGTAAACAAAGACACCTATAGGAAGAAACCGGTTTTTATTGTTCGGAACCGGTTAATCTGGCAAGAACTTCGTGGAAATGTTCTCCTAAAAACCCGTTTAAAAATAACAGTTTTACGAACGAAACCGAAATTAAAAGGTTTTGCGCCAAGTACATAACGGTTTGGAAATTTAACCGATTTCCGAGCTATGAATACAGTTTTTATACAATTATCATTAACATTTTGTACAATTGCAAAAGTACATAAAATTATTTACTATCCAATATTCATTAATTTTATTATTCATATACGTATTTACTGATATGGAATGTCAGATAGTCAGACCACGACAAGTCTGCAACGATTTTGATAGCACACGCAGTGCAAGTATTATTTTAACCCTTAAATGCATAGTGATGTATGCAGTTTACACAACGAAAAACGTAATTTTATGCATCATTAGATAAAAATAATTAGTCAGTTTATACACTTTCAGATGTTTTACTTAAATTTGCACAGTAGTTTAGTTTAAAAAAAATACATTAGTTTTAAGACGAAATGGCGGAAAATTTGGAAAATCTGGAAATGTTGGTGATTTTTAGTAGACATGCGCGAAACAGTTCAAAAAGTAATGTGATATCACATCACTTTTTTGAAAACGTAATATTACACTGAGATATCACATCACTCATCACTCGAAACATAACCCGAACGTGAACAGCGCTCGGGCGCGGGAGATGGCCACATTACAGCTATCACCTACATTACGCAGCGCATCTACAGGACTCTTGTGACTCTAGGATGTACCTATCCGAAGATAGCCGAAAGCATCGCAGAGCGAGAGCGTGCGAGCACTGAGTACGAGTGCGAGCGAGATAACAAAGTAATGATGGCTTGGCAAACAAACATGACACTATCACAAGTGACATTATACATTACGCGCACTGTCTATAGACTTGAACTGACCACTCAATCGGCGCGTCAATCTAGCCTATGCCATAGTACGCGTTCGTGGGATATCTCATTTGTGATATTACGAGCATTACTTACACATGATTGATTTTTCATATATATCTTACTGAAAATTATATATTTACATAAATATGATTTAGCCTATATAAATTCTCACACTGATTTAGCAGTGAAAATCGATGTTGTAATGATTTTTTTCCGCAGAATCACTAAACAGTTATATAACACATATATTAATTTGAGGCAAAAAAAAACATGCATTTAATAAGGGTTAAACGTCAAACTTCTATGACATTATGACGAATAACAGACTGCGTGTGATATCAAAGTTCTTGCAGACTTATAGATCGTGCCATTCATGAAGACTCGTGTCTTGACTCGTATTACCATATTACTTAAGGTTAGATTTGACTAATCTGCGCGTCATCGTCCATGACACGAACTATGTCTTGATATAAATTTTTTTATAAACTAAATGTCAAATTCGTTACAAAAAATAATACTTTCGAGGAATGATTCGTTAAATGCCAAATCATAATTTTCTATAATAATAAATTAAAAAAAAAATACCTATGCGTTTTTTCTAATATTCGAAAAAATGGCACAATTTATCTAAATTAATCTTGGAGGATTTAACAACTGGAGACGCCTTTAAGAGCTTACCCCTCTGTCGAGAAGCTCGGCCAATGGTCATATGTATTGTATGGACTTACGTTTATCCGACATGACTATTTGTACGTTTGGTGTGCCCCTCCGCAGCAAAAATCAGCAGACTGTTTTGTACAGAAAATTACAGACAAGGCGTCTCGAGTTTTTAAATCCTCCAAGAAATAAATATATGAAGAATAACAAATAACGGCAAGATTGTACCTTATGATTCTCTAAAAGTTATTATTAGAAGCAGAGGTATTAAGTCTAAGTTATAAAAATGTGTTTGTTAGAGTCCGCAGCAAGCTCGGGTCTCCATACAAACGTATTTACGCTCTCATTTTAATACGACTAGCTAGATTGCTCTGAAACTTTGTACTTACAATAGGATAAGGTATATCTAAGTCTGTAATTAGTTTATGTAGCTTCAGATACCATAGTAAAAAAAATACAGCTAATTAAACTTTTTCATACAAAACTTGTTTTTGCTCTTTTTTATTTGTTTTATAAGCTGGAGTTATATACACTAATAACAGACATAGATATACCTCATTGTATGCGCAGTTTCATTACAATACAGCATGTAGTTTGAAAATGAGAACGATACTCCGTTTGTATGGGAAGGTGAAATTCACACAACAACATTTTTGGCAACATTTACACAAAAATGTTGCCAAAAAATATATGACGCCATCTATTGCGCCTGTCGAACTTCTCCTTAAACTATATACCTCTACTACATATGACTGAAGTTTCTCAAAACAAAATATTTTTATTTTCACCTTAAGATATCACACAACGTAACTTAAAATTAAAATTTCAAATTGTTTCTAGTTATAATTACACTAAAAATACAAGTTTCACTGTTTATAATATAATGTACTTTTTATTTTTTATAATATGGACAAAAGGTTGAACTCCACTGGCGGCACACATGGCAATCCAAAAATGAAATTAAGTACAGAAATATACGAATATCAAAGATTTCTTTCTTTAAGAGGGAAGAATAGATTAGCGATTTTGCGAAAAACCGGTACTTTTTCTACGAAAAAAACGTTTTCCAATAAATCTTAACAAATCACTTTGATTTTGATGGCTTCGCTTCTTTTTATTATTATTTTTTTGTATTGCAAATTTTGAGAAAAAGGAAAACCTATATACCTAGTTTTTTATTGTGTCAATAACACACCAAAAAACATGGAGAATAGGAAATATTTTGAAGTGGAAAAACGTTTTTTCTTTTTGTATGGACGGCCACGTAATATACCTCTTTTTTTTTTTACTACGTCGGTTGCAAACAAGCATACGGTCCGCCTGATGGTAAGCAGTTACCGTAGCCTATGAATAGATTACTAATTATTTCATTAAAAATAACACAATTTTCTTCGTATGTGTTAACGGCACCAGTCATGGGACATTTAAGAGAAAATTTGGAGTATTTTGATATTTTCTCGGCACCTGTGAAATTTCTAACACTTTATGCATTAAAAGTTGGAGGACTCCAGAGGAGTTACAAGCGCGTTGCCAACCTTAACACTCCGCACCCTCGTTGAGCTTTGGCAACCTTACCGGCAGGAACAAAACACTATGACTTCCCTCTTAAGAATAAAATTGGTGTGAAAAATTAAATATCGAAATTTAAATAAGTAAACTTTCGATGTATACATACATGCCTTTGCCTGGGGTCCAAAAATAACAGCAAAATTATACCTCAGGTCAGAAGTTCCAAGCCTTTTTATACCAATTTTTGCGCGATCTCGTGGTTGGAAATTTCTGCCCTGATATTTTAAAAATAACTTTAGTTTCCCAAAGTCTACTGTAGTTCTGCCAGTCTACTGTGGTTCTGCCAAAGTCTACTGTAGTTCTCCCAAAGTCTACTGTGGTTCTGCCAAAGTCTACTGTAGTTCTGCCAAAGTCTACTGTAGTTCTGCCAAAGTCTACTGTAGTTCTCCCAAAGTCTACCGCTTGCCTGCATCGTACTGTTTCACCAGTTCAGGGATAGCGTTGGGCTCGACTGGGACGAGTGACATTAGCTCTGTTAGATTTCGAACGTAGCTCAGTTTGCGGAAGAATTTTGAACTGAAAAAGTCATAAAATAAGGAAGTTTTTAGTGTATTTAATGTTTAACTTTTATACTTCGTTAGTACTTAGAAAAAAGGTTCGTTTTTTTTATTGAAAATTATAAAAAAACGCTTTTTTTATTAGTTTATATTACTTATGAAAGTAAAAGAATGTAAATAATCGTATATGATTTATAATTCTAACTTACTTGCTGTGATTTATTTTTCAAATTTTTTTTATTTTTATTTTATAAAAAGACGTCAATATCGCTTACCTTCTTTCGGTGTCCCGCCTTTTCGCCGAAAATTGTATTGCCGAATATCACTTGCCAACCAACTTTTCGCAGAGATTTCATTTGACAGAATAACTTTTCCCAAATAATTATTTCGCAACCATTTCATTTCTCAACCACATAGATAGGAAATGAAAATTGCGTCCTAGGTTAGTTTAGGTTAGGTTGGATTATGTAAAGTTGGGTTATGAAATTCGCCAAAATGAAATTTCTGCGAAAAGTTGGTTGGCAAGTGAAATTCGGCAATACAATTTTCGGCGAAAAGGCAGAGAACCAATATTTCTGTAGAAAATGAACGTTTGATCTTTACCATTTATTGAAATTTAACTAAGGTTCTGTTTCGCACAGTTGATCAAATCTAAGCAGCATGGGTGCATGTTGAGATGTTTTTGAACACATTAGCCGCTGTATCTGTAGTTGAACAGCATGAACTCACCTGACGAAGGCTTTAGTGAATGCGACGAAGATCTTCAGTCCATAGGTTGGATGTACCAGGTATAGATGCTTCAAGTTCTTTCGCAACCTGTCAAATAATTTATACATCAAAAATTTTATATTAAAGGAAAAAAAGCAGCCAAGTGCGAATCGGACTCGCGCACCGAGAGTTCCGTACAAAATTTACAGTTTTCGCAATTTTTCCTTTATCTGTGCTATAAGACGTTGCTTCGTACCAAATTTCAAGATTCTGAGTTCACGGGAAGTACCCTGTAGGTTTTGATTCCCTTGCGAGTGTCGAAAATTTGCGGAAATTTGCGGCATAAACGGCTGTATCTTTTGATTGCGTTGGCTTAGAAGTTTGATTTTTCACAGCTCCAAGGGACAGTAGACCTGAGTATTTGGTATAAATTCCAGCTTGATCGGCTGGCTTCCAGCTCCACGCGTTCCTGACAAAAAGGGTCTTGACAGACAGACAGACAGACGGACGGACAACAAAGTGATCCACATAGAGCTAGCATACGCGCGAGGAAACTTCCTCACGCACAATATGACCAGTGTAGACGTGCCTCGACCGAGGCGGTGCGCGCGTTCTCCTCGCCCGAGGCCGAGTTCGCCCGAGGCCGAGTTCGCCCGAGTCCGAGTTCGCCCGAGTCCGAATTCGCCCGAGGCCGAAATCGCGAAAAAAAAATTGGCTGTTTCATAATTGTGACTGGTCTGATATAAATATTTTCTATGACAGCATTTTTTTTTTCTGCGATTTCAGTGTTATTTCCATAGTAAAAGTTGCTCACTATGAACTATACATTAATATCGTTAAAATATTGCAGGTTAATAAAAAACACTGTAAACAATTTATATTTTCATATAGATCGTGCCATTCACGAAAACGCATGCCTTGTCTTGTAATGTCATGTTATTATAGTAGTTTATGTGACTGCTACATAATGAAAGGCATTAAAATACGAGTGTGAGTTTGAGGAACGAACGATGTGAGTTTTTTAAAAGGACCACAGTGTTTTAATGACTAATTATGTAAAGTTACACAGTTTGTAGATAAAATATGATTATTATTGCTTACCGCCTGTCTACAAGCTTGTAATATTCCCTCAACCAATGTATGGTGGGCAGCCGCCTCGGTCCCGCGCTGCCATAAAGGTATACCAAGATGTAGTTATCCGGTACTAGTCGTTCTAACGTCCATATTACGTATCTGAAAATAATTAATCATATTAGCAAAGCTAGGGCCCCAGATCCTTTATATTACTGGTGGTCCTGGCTACAAGTTTTGAACTATAAAAAAAAAACAGTATTTACCACAAATTAAGTTAATTGATTTGGTATTTTTGCTACGGTACAGTCACGTCTAAAAATATCGATACGGACAAAGTGCCAAAAATATGTATACACTACGTTAATATATGGGCAATAAGGTCGTGTATACATATTTTTGGCACTTAGTCCGTATCGATATTTTTAGACGTGACTGTATCCTAATAAGGCGTACCAGTACAGTCGAGTTCATAAATGTGTATACATGCATGTGTTAAATTTGTTAAATATCAAAAAGTGGCGCCATCTAATAGACCAAAGGTAGAGCAGCATCGATTCGAGCGATGGCGCCATAACCATTAGGTTGTGCTCGGTAAGATGGCGCCACTTTTTGATATTTAACAAATTTAACACATATCAGTGAAAGAATAAGGATCAAAGTCAAATGGCGTTCTATAAGTTTTAATCATGTGTCGAAAGACGGCAGTAAATTTACGTGGCTACGAAGTTTTTTTTGACAATACACCTCTATTTCAAATTATCTTTGATAATATTTATTTAGGCGATTTGTGTCCATTATTATGAGATAATCGAAGCTACGAAGATGTTTATTTTTTGTCCTATTGGGATGTTTGGAATACAAGATATTTTTGTTAAAAAAGTCTGAAAAGCAAATAAGCCAATGGAGTGGAATAATATATGGACTTTTACTGTCGATTCAGTTTGTTTAGTTTGTGAATTATTATATTATTGTGGGTTAAATACGGTGTAGCTTTATTTGACGACTGGTTTGGCCTAGTGGGTAATGACCCTGCCTACGAAGCTGATGGTCCCGGGTTCAAATCCTGGTAAGGGCATTTATTCGTGTGATGAGCATGGATATTTGTTCCCGAGTCATGGGTGTTTTCTATGTATTTAAGTATTTATAAATATTTATATATTATATATATCGTTGTCTAAGTACCCTCAACACAAGCCTTATTGAGCTTTCTGTGGGACTTAGTCAATTTGTGTAATAATGTCCTATTGGGACCGTGCGAAGTGCATGGTGTGGGTAAGTAAAGCGATCCCAGCGCATAAGGTGGTAAAAATTTGAACTAACTACGGATAGCGTCTTTAACATTTCGTACAATTATATGGCTCGAAATGAAACTTTGATTTACGATTACTCCTGAAATATTCATTTAAATTGTATGGTGTAAGGGACCCTTGTAATCTGTATGAAATGCTTTTTATATTTAACGTATTTATTTTGATAATAGTTAATAATGTATCCATGTAAATAGCTTTGCAAATGCCACATATTACGTGATCTTTTTCTAGAAGTTAAGAATGGATATAGTAAGTTATCCTTAAAACAACATCATCATTGTTGTTATTTAACATCGCGGACTTTTTTGTAGACCTATGAATGAGAAACAACTCCACCATACATTGTGTTGTTATAGCTCAAACGGATTAGGCAGCGTTTTCGATTAAAGCTCCAGCCAGCGTGATTTTTTCCGAAAACATCGTTATATTTCAAACAATTTACACAAAACCTTAACAAGTTATATACTTAAGCCTTCCTCAAGAATCACTCTATTGATAGATGAAAGTCGTATGAAAATCCGTTCAGTAGTTTTTAGTTTTGAAGTAGTTTTATAAGATGTAGTGAATTGACGTTTTCCCCTAGACTTGCGGACACTAGGTTGCGTGACAGTCGTGCACGCTCCCAATAATATTTATTTGTCGTTCATAAGCGCATTGTAATATGCCTACTTGAATAATATAATAACATATCTTTTTCTTTATCTTTTACCTTTATTGTTAAAACTACAGCTCATATACAATGTGTTTGTGCACGTATAGTGGAGCCGTTAACCACATATAGTACGATGAATTTTATCGACAAATCACCCCCATACCGATGTTTTTCAATCATTTTAAAAATGCACCCCTTCAAAGTTTTATGACGCCAAACACGACTATACTTGGTTTATGTACCATTATCTGTCCATTTACTAGTCGCACATTTAAAAAATAATAAATAATCATTCGACAGCTTATGAATTAGGGCATACATTTCAATCATAAATGTTACAGAGAATATTCCACAAATACTCGAGAATAAATAACGAAGATAAAAATTGTCTTGAAAAATTTACTTTTTTTTTTCACATTTTTTTTTTCGAAAACGAGGTCGTTGACCTGTACTTTTTTATTATTAAAAGACAGTACAGGATATCAGCTAAAAGATGACATCAAAATGATAGCCCTAGTTAAAACATTTCACAAGTTACATTAATCCAAACAAGACTTTCTGTAATGAGCATAAGCTTAGTTCTAAAGAATAATTAAAGCATTATTATTTGATTCCAAATGACAACTTTATTATGATTACTAAGTGTCAGAGATCAAATAAAATAAAAAAATCATTAAATTATCCTTAGAGATGTAGAGGGTCTCCAAGACTTGAATTCTTTTTGTCGATTCAGTTTGTGGAATAAATAAATAAATAAATATTATAGGACATTATTACACAAATTGACTAAGTCCCACAGTAAGCTCAATATGGCTTGTGTTGAGGGTACTTAGACAACGATATATATAATATATAAATATTTATAAATACTTAAATACATAGAAAACACCCATGACTCAGGAACAAATATCCATGCTCATCACACGAATAAATGCCCTTACCAGGATTTGAACCCGGGACCATCAGCTTCGTAGGCAGGGTCACTACCCACTACGCCAAACCGGTCGTCAAAATACAATTAAAACTACAGGTCATATAGAAAAAATAGCGTACTCACAGGAACAGATTGTCCATGACGTAGTGGTAGTCGGTGCGGCGCACGTCGGGCAGGTGGCACGCGCTGAACACTATGAGCGCGCAGCCGGACGCGTCGTAGCCCCCGTGCGATACCACCCGCTTGTACGGCTCGATCACCTGCCACATTTATATTCATTCATAAGAAAAAAGTACCTGGGCGACCGAGCTTTGCTCGGTTATAACTATTTATTGTAATATGGTGGTCTATAGGTGATAATCTTAACTACATTTTTTTTCTAAATTAAACTTGTCTAAAACAATAAAAATTAAAAAATTATATATAAACTTGAACATATAAAAAAAAACAAAAGTTAGTCACCGGACGAGATTCGAACCCGTAACACTCGTTTAGCAGTCCGCGTCTTAACCCGCTGGACCAGACGGACAGTGGCCGGCAACACGAAATTAGCGACCATATTCTGCGTCGAAAGAAAAACGCATGAAAACTCGAAAAAACGCATTTTCCCAAACATAAGACTAATCTAGATATATTGTATACCCCCAAAAACCCCCATATACCAAATTTCAGCGAAATCGTTAGAGCCGTTTCCGAGATCACAGAAATATATATACATATATATATATATACAAGAATTGCTCGTTTAAAGGTATAAGATAAACAAAAAGCATACCATAGTTTTTTACCTAATTTGTTAAATAGTACCTCCTTAAAAAAATTGTACCTCCCTGTACTTAAGGTTCTTACCAAAAACATACACCCGCCATTCTGACAGTCAGAGCGGCGGGTGTATTTTATTACGCGAAAATCCCGCGATTATTGATAAATTCTAAAAACCAATTTTTTGTACCTATTTTGTACCTTCATATTCATTAAAACAAAAAGTATTACGTTGCTAATATTATTGTAAATAACTCTGAAACAAAAGAAGATCGAAGGCTGCTATTAGGCATACAGTGTCCTTAGATTTAACCACTACTCCACCTTAAAGTATATCCAAATCCCTCGAGGGGGCCACTCTTGTTAGCTTATCCTGGTAGACCCTTTCAAGCACAAATGCCACAGATAATTTTCTACAATTACTCGAGAATTAATACGAGTAACAAAAAGAAAAGATGTCTCTAAAAAAATACATTTTTTTTAAATTTTTTATATTGTTTCAAAAACGAGGTCGTTGATCTGTACTTTTTTATTATACCAATTAGGTATATATTATGTATATTTAATTTAATTCATAAACAAACTTGTACAAAAGAATTCTTAAAAAACTAATTTCATAAGCAAAACTTGTACAAAAGGATTCTTAAAAGTAAACCAGAAGGTCTGTTTCCTAAGTAGGCGAACCTGTGATTTAGGATAAACAGTGCCCCTCCCCTTAAATATAATTATTAATTACAATAGGTAACAAGGTAAGAGATTCATGATCAAAGATAATGAGGTTATGTTATAACAAAGTAAAACAGCATACAATTTAGAAAAAGGAACAACAATAGATATTTCAAGAATAAGATAAAGTTTAAATCAAGCTATTAAGTTAAGTTAGCATGCTGACAAAGCTTACAACTTTGATTGTGTGTGTGTGTGTGTGTGTGTGTGTGTGTGTGTGTGTGTGTGTGTGTGTGTGTGTGTGTGTGTGTGTGTGTGTGTGTGTGTGTGTGTGTGTGTGTGTGTGTGTGTGTGTGTGTGTGTGTGCGCGCGCGTGTGTGCGTGTGTGAGTGTGCGTGTGTGTGTGTGTGTGTGCCCGAGTTGTGTCATGTTATTATGTTGAGAATATTCTCTGTCTCTTCGTAATTTTTTGTTAAAAGCCAGTCTGTTACAGTATGCTTGCATTGCCTTTTAGTCATATGATAAACGTTTAATTCCTTATTGACTTTATTGTACACATATGAACCATTGAATGTAAAGAATTTTCTACTGAAAGAAGTATAAAACTTTGTGGTCCTTATTCCGACTACATATGGTCTCCGGGTACTTGAAAGGTGTTGATTGTTATAAGTCAGAGTCGAAATTGTTAAATGATAGTACAGGATATCAGCTAAACGTTGACACCAAAATGATAGCACCAGTTAAAACACTCCACAAGATACACGAGTCCAAACAAAACCTTCTGTACGCGTCAACTTAGTTCGAAATAATTGCCCGCCGCCCGATTTTGTTTTTTTTATACTACTTCGGTGGCAAACAAGCATACGGCCCGCCTGATGGTAAGCAGTCTCCGTAGCCTATGTACGCCTGCAATTCCAGAGGAGTGACATGCGCGTTGCCAATCCTAACAACCCTCCCTCCCCGTTGAGCTCTGGCAACCGTACTCACCGGCAGGAACACAACACTACGAGTAGGGTCTAGTGTTATTCGGCTGCGGTTTTCTGTAAGGTGGAGGTACAGTCAGCATCAATAGTAGCGGATGAAACAACTCGCCAAAAGTATCTGACATCCCGGATAACTTTTCCAAAAGTAGATAAATTTCTAAAATTCACGTTCAAAACTATATCTTTTACGGTCTTAGTTGTTCTATATTAAAGACATCACTTTTTGTTAAGCCGTTACAGAATGGTAGATACTTATGAAACGTTATTTGATCCGCTACTTTTGATGCTGACTGTACTTCCCCAGTCGGGCCCTGCTCTAGATCTGGAATGACAATGATGATATAGCAGGTCACCTTCATGTCGCAGGTGACGGGCCCGCCCGGGCGCGGCACGCTGAGCCAGGCGCGCTCGTCGCGCAGCTCCTCGGCGGCCGAGTACTCCGGGATGGGCTCGCTGGCGCTGCACGAGCTCACGGTGTTGGTGGACCTGGACACAAAATTAATGGGTTATCTCCTGGCGAGCGCTGGTGGCCTAGCGGTAAGAGCGTGCGACTTGCAATCCGGAGGTCGCGGGTTCAAACCCCGGCTCGTACCAATGAGTTTTTCGGAACTTATGTACGAAATGTTATTTGATATTTACCAGTCGCTTTTCGGTGAAGGAAAACATCGTGAGGAAACCGGACTAATCCCAACAAGGCCTAGTTTTACCATCTGGGATGGAAGGTCAGATGGCAGTCGCTTTCGTAAAAACTAGTGCCTACGCCAAATCTTGGGATTAGTTGTCAAAGCGGACCCCAGGCTCCCTTGAGCCGTGGCAATATGCCGGGACAACGCTAGGAAGAAAAAAAAAATCTCCTGTAGACAAAGACTAATTGATTGTATAAGATGTGTAAAGTATGAGAGAAAACGAGCTTCGAATTTGACACCTTGAATGGCACCTTGGAGTTTTTTTTTTTAGAGCAGTATGATTAGTTGTCAAGCTGATCCCAGGCTCCCATGAGCCGTGGCAAAATGCCGAGAAAACGCGAGGAAGAAAAACAAAAAAAGTATGCTCAGGTCAATTTACGAAAGCTGGCACGAACTATACACAACTACCTTTCGCTGTGTTCCTGTTCGACAGGTGTGTGGTACCCGGGCTCCGGGGGCTCCGCTTTAGACTCTAGAGATACACTTCCACTATCCAAGCTGTATTCATCGTTTGGGGACTAGAATAAACAAATTGTACGCGGGGTCTCAAAAGGTTGATAAACATAAGTACCTTTTGCTGTGTTCCTGTTCGACAGGTGTGTGGTACCTGGGCTCCGGGGGCTCCGCTTTAGACTCTAGAGATACACTTCCACTATCCAAGCTGTATTCATCGTCTAGGGGACTAGAATAAACAAATTGTATGCGGGGTCTCAAAGGATTGATAGACATGAAGTACCTTTTGCTGTACTCCTGTTCGACAGGTGTGTGGTACCTGGGCTCCGGGGGCTCCTCTTTAGACTCTAGAGATACACTTCCACTATCCAAGCTGTATTCATCGTCTGGGGACTAGAATAAACAAATTGTACGCGGGGTCTCAAAAGGTTGATATGCATGAAGTACCTTTTGCTGTGCTCCTGTTCGACAGGTGTGTGGTACCCGGGCTTCGGGGGCTCCTCTTTAGACTCTAGAGATACGCTTCCACTATCCAAGCTGTATTCATCGCCCTGGGGACTAGAATAAACAAATTGTTCGCAAAATCTCAAAAGGTTGATACACATAAGTACCTTTTGCTGTGCTCCTGTTCGACAGGTGTGTGGTACCCGGGCTCCGGCTCAGGCTCTGGGGGCTCCGCCTCGGACTCTAGAGAATGCACACTGCAGCTGTCTAGACTGTCCTGGTCATCGTCTGGGGGCTAGAACAAATTATTTTTCTATCACATCTACCTCTTTGTTAAAGTAAACAATAATACACGGTGCTCACGAGAATTCCGAAAGATTTGGGTTATTCCCACTAGTTACCACCAAATTGTTACCAGTGGTAACTACTGGGAATTTTTTCCCACCTTTTACCACTGGTAACAACTGGGATTTTTTTTCCCAGTAGTTACCACTGGTAAAAGGTGGGAGTTTTTTTCCCCGTAGTTACCACCAAAATTTGGTTAGCATTCAATACTAATAAAAACAGTCAAAATATAGTGCTTTAATCAATAATTAATTAAGTTGAATGAATTATAAGTTAATTAGTTATTAGTTTAAGAGTCCTTATTCCTACAGACGAGCGTATTTTGTAAAATGCTTCCTTTTTCATTCAAGATTACGACGTAACTATTAGTAATTATTCAAAAACTGATAACGTACTTAAATAATCGTTTCCTAAACTAGGGGCTCCAACAGTTCAAATTTTCATTTTCTCTTTTAAACCTCTTTTTTAATGAGGTTTTTTGGGAGTCTTTTCCAAATTTTGCAGTGAGATGTGGCGTTTCGGTTCTCAATTTTGCTATAAACAAGAATCATTTGGTACATGAATGACCACAATTTGATTCAACATATCTCGTACGAGGGGCTGGAATGATTAACAATCGAAGATTCATTTGAAAAAACTGATAAAATACCTTCCGAGTTTTCTTCATTTTTTTGGCGAAAACAGGGTTTTATTATATTTTATTTCCGCAAATTGTACGCATATTTTGCTTTAAAAATAATATTATAGCAAACTGTAACTTTATGTTAACCTATAAAAAAAAAATCGTAACTATGGGACCTACATTGCCGTAAATTTATATTTTTTTAAAACACGTATAAATCACGCAGCAGCGACGCCCCGCTCTCAGTCCGCGCGGAGCGCGCTTAGAGGACGGACCTGTGCTCGATTGTCAGGCATTCGTTGCGATCGTAATCAGCTACGGAGTTCCGAGAAGTGCTATATACTGCGATTAGAAAATCTTAATAAAAGTTCATTTTTTACAGTATGCCTAACAGACTCGCTTATTGATGGATTTTCAGTGTTACTTTTTTTTTAATACTAAGTCGGTGGCAAACAAGCATACGGCCCGCATATGTACGCCTGCAACTCCAGAGGAGTTACATGCGCGTTGCCGACCCTAACCCCCTCCCGCCCCTCGTTGAGCTCTGGCAACCTTACTCACCGGCAGGAACACAACACTATGAGTAAGGTCTAGTGTTATTTGGCTGCGATTTTCTGAAAAACGCATTTTCACTTGAAATTACGTTAGGGTTTGCATTATTATTTTTGACCCAGATGAAGTCCAAGTTCTCATGATGGAGTCAGGAGTTGGTCACCAGAACTCCTAATCTACTAATTATAATCCCATCGTGTTTGGGCTCAAAAGATTTGCCCTGACGAACACCATCGATCTAGATGAGGTCCAGGGTCTCATGATGGAGTCAGGAGTTGGTCACTAGAACTCCTAATCTACTCATTATAATTCCATCGTGTTTGGGCTCAACAGAGTTGCCCTGATGAGCACCTTCAATCTAGATGAGGTCCAGGGTCTCATGATGGAGTCAGGAGCTGGTCACCAGAACTCCTAATCTACTCATCATAACTCCATCGTGTTTGGGCTCAATAGATTTGCCCTGATGAACACCATCGATCCAGATGAGGTCCAGGGTCTCATGATGGAGTCAGGAGTTGGTCACCAGAACTCCTAATCTACTCATCATAACCTCATCGTGTTCGGGCTCAATAGATTTGCCCTGACGAGCATCATCAATCTAGATAAAGTCCAGGGTCTCATGATGGAGTCAGGAGTTGGTCACTAGAACTCCTAATCTACTCATTATAATTCCAACGTGTTTGGGCTCAAAAGATTTGCCCTGATGAGCACCATCGATCTAGATGAGGTCCAGGGTCTCATGATGGAGTCAGGAGTTGGTCACCAGAACTCCTACTCTACTCATCATAACTCCATCGTGTTTGGGCTCAATAGAGTTGCCCTGACGAGCACCTTCAATCTAGATGAGGTCCAGGGTCTCATGATGGAGTCAGGAGCTGGTCACCAGAACTCCTAATCTACTCATCATAACTCCATCGTGTTTGGGTTCAATAGAGTTGCCCTGACGAGCACCATCAATCTAGATGAGGTCCAGGGTCTCATTATGGAGTCAGGAGCTGGTTACCAGAACTCCTAATCTACTCATCATAACTCCATCGTGTTTGGGCTCAATAGATTTGCCCTGATGAACACCATCGATCTAGATGAGGCCCAGGGTCTCATGATGGAGTCAGGAGTTGGTCACCAGAACTCCTAATCTACTCATCATAACCTCATCGTGTTCGGGCTCAATAGATTTGCCCTGACGAGCATCATCAATCTAGATAAAGTCCACGGTCTCATGATGGAGTCAGGAGTTGGTCACTAGAACTCCTAATCTACTCATTATAATTCCAACGTGTTTGGGCTCAAAAGATTTGCCCTGATGAGCACCATCGATCTAGATGAGGTCCAGGGTCTCATGATGGAGTCAGGAGTTGGCCACCAGAACTCCTAATCTACTCATCATAACTCCATCGTGTTTGGGCTCAATAGATTTGCCCTGATGAACACCATCGATCCAGATGAGGTCCAGGGTCTCATGATGGAGTCAGGAGTTGGTCACCAGAACTCCTAAACTACTCATCATAACCTCATCGTGTTTGGGCTCAATAGATTTGCCCTGACGAGCATCATCAATCTAGATAAAGTCCAGGGTCTCATGATGGAGTCAGGAAGTTGGTCACTAGAACTCCTAATCTACTCATTATAATTCCAACGTGTTTGGGCTCAAAAGATTTGCCCTGACGAGCACCATCGATCTAGATGAGGTCCAGAGTCTCATGATGGAGTCAGGAGTTGGTCACCAGAACTCCTAATCTACTCATCATAACTCCATCGTGTATGGGCTCAATAGAATTGCCCTGACGAGCACCATCAATCTAGATCAGGTCCAGGGTCTCATGATGGACTCAGGAGTTGATCACCAGAACTCCTAGTCTATTCATCATAACTCCATCGTGTTTGGGCTCAAAAGATTTGCCCTGACGAGTACCATCGATCTAGATTAAGTCGAGGGTCTCATGATGGCCTCAGTAGTTGGTCACCAGAACTCCTAATCTATTCATCATAGGTAACGGCGGCTATTAACGCGGGTATCAAAATCGACGTCTAACACCGCGGTGTTTACAAATACGCATTTTGCAAGCAAACAGATCTATTCTCTAAGAAATAAAGCATACACAAAACAAGCTCATTCATTGGTCTATCGTGCCCATTAGTGTGCATTTGTGTGAGTGTAACAAAAAACTCGCGATTCGTCAGTTTGTGCGACGGCGGCGCAAGAACCGGTTGTTCCATACAGACGCGTGACTCCACAGGTAAGTGCACTCCAATCTTACTTAGTGTTTTACGTAATAGTTATGGCAAATAAACTAGTGCAATGCCTTTTAAGAGGTTGTGTATTGTTTTCTACACGATTTTGAATTACTTTTAACTTAGTTTTTGACCGGGAAATACGTTTAAAATTGAAAATAAAATACAGCGGTGATAGGCGCCAATTACTTCTGTGGTAAGTAATTCCGTGGTATGCCACGTTAATAGAAAAAGTGGTAGTTTTGTTATTTACTCTTTAGTTTTGGTACAAATTATCAATTTTATAATTTCTTTTATTTATTCCAATCTTGATCTATTCACGCTATTAAAGAGCTATTTCCGTGGTATGGAAAGTATTCAACTAACCCTTAATTTTTAACAAAAACTTCAGCACTGATTTCCTTGTTTCTATGGGAACCCTTAATCTGTCAACTTTTTTTTATTTTGAGTTAAAACCTAAAATTTACTTGCCAGTTATGTGATTTTGTCTTTACAAGAAGCTTGTAATATACGTGTTGGATTTGATTTGAAAAAACATCTGTGTTTTATTCTTTTTATGGGTCGGAATTAGGTTTAATTAAACTCCAAATTAAGCCTATTACCGATGGTATGATCAGATTACCCTCGGTAATAGAATGTATAGAAATCTATTACCGACCCAGAGAAATATCGAATGGGTCGGTAATAGGCTCTTAAAGAGTTATCTATTACCGAGTGACTATTGGGTATTGTATTGAAATATCGCATTTAGGGTACCGCAAGTACAGATTTCGTTGATAAAATTTAGACTTCAGTTATCATTATCAGATTTAAATTCTTCTGTTTTCTGATTCAGTTATTACTCTGACAGACAAGGAAGGGTACCCAACTGCCGGACAATTCCGATTAGATTTTTTTTTATATAATTTTATTTATACAGTAGTCCAAAATCTCAGACATGATTTTTTTTAGCTATAAGAATCAGCAATAAGAAAAGTACTGTGATTTGTTAGTTATAAACGGGTAAATTATAACACATAATATGTGAGAGACTTTATATAACTTAATTACCTTATCAAAAATATTAGAATTAAAAATTTTCATGTTTTTATATATAGTCGAAATTTTATAATGTGGACGTTTACGTGGTACAGTACTCAGGTGGTAAACGTCCAGCTTATAAAATTTCGACTATAATTTACGCTGTACCTTATGAGAAAATGTTACTTACTTGTTTTTTTTTGTGCAGCTAATTATGTCAGTAAGACAAACTCTTATCAATCTTTATAGCATTTAAAAATTACTTTATTTAATAACAGGCAGGCCTATTTGTCATATACGTCCTTAGTAAAACTTTACTAACAATAATTTTTGTTGTTTTACATGTAAAACATTCAACTTATAACTTCTTATACAGGTACTCGTGGGTACTTGGTAAGTTAACTATTTAATAGTATTTGATTGTGCCAAAGTGTAATTATAATCTCTTCGAATATTTATCTCTTGTTTTTAAACATACTCCTATAGTTTTATTTTTTATTTTTGTGTCATTATTAAACTTAATGACACAAAAATAATATACAGAACCCACGTCGTTATTATTGTTTTAACCCTCGGTATTAGGTTTCGAATTTTGAGTTTGGTTTCTGTTAACGAGTGCAGAAAAATCATGCCAATTGTACCCTCGGTAATGAAAGCTCAATTCGCGATAATAGAATCACAGCCTGTCCCTTGCCACGGTAATAGAAGATTTGGTCATTTTGGCTTCAAAAAATATTTTAATACATATAATAACCCAAAATGAATCCAAAAACGTGTGAAACGGAAAGTTCATTAAATGCTCTGATGAAAAAAAAAAATCCTGGCTGTTAGACAGCATTGATACCCTTAAGTTTTGGATCTCTTTTGAAAAGTTCCTTAACTACCACGGTAATAGGTGCCTTTACCCTAATGGTAATTTGATGGTGCTTGTCGGAGTAAATCTATTGAGCCCAAACACGATGGAGTTATGATAAATAGATTACGAGTTCTGGTGACCAACTCCTGACTCCATCATGAGACCCTGGACTTCATCTAGATCGATGGTACTCGTCAGGGCAAATCTTTTGAGCCCAAACACGATGGAATTATAATGAGTAGATTAGGAGTTCTAGTGACCAACTCCTGACTCCATCATGAGACCCTGAACATCATCTAGATTGATGGTGCTCGTGAGGGCAAATCTATTGAGCCCAAACACGATGGAGTTATGATGAGTAGATTAGGAATTATGGTGACCAACTCCTGACTCCATCATGAGACCCTGGACGTCATCTAGATCGATGGTACTCGTCAGGGCAAATCTTTTGAGCCCAAACACGATGGAATTATAATGAGTAGATTAGGAGTTCTAGTGACCAACTCCTGACTCCATCATGAGACCCTGGACCTCATCTAGATCGATGGTGTTCGTCAGGGCAAATCTTTTGAGCCCAAACACGATGGGATTATAATTAGTAGATTAGGAGTTCTGGTGACCAACTCCTGACTCCATCATGAGAACTTGGACTTCATCCGGGTCAAAAATAATAATGCAAACCCTAACGTAATTTCAAGTGAAAATGCGTTTTTCAGAAAATCGCAGCCAAATAACACTAGACCTTACTCATAGTGTTGTGTTCCTGCCGGTGAGTAAGGTTGCCAGAGCTCAACGAGGGGCGGGAGGGGGTTAGGGTCGGCAACGCGCATGTAACTCCTCTGGAGTTGCAGGCGTACATATGCGGGCCGTATGCTTGTTTGCAACCGACTTAGTATTAAAAAAAAAGTAACACTGAAAATCCATCAATAAGCGAGTCTGTTAGGCATACTGTAAAAAATGAACTTTTATTAAGATTTTCTGTCTATTGATAGTCTGTAAACTTAGTAGTAGTGTACATAAAAAAAAAAACTACTGTGCATATACAATAAAATAAAGAGTGCCCATATGATATCATATGACACTAAAATTAATGTTGCTTGAAATTATATTGAAAACTATCAAGATTATTCTAGTCTGCATTGAAACGCGCGTCGCGTTGCCGGCGCTCGCGTACCGAGCGCCAACGCCATCTATCGAGCGTTATTTCGTGAAATCGGAGAACGCTCCAAGGATTAAGGGCTCTTAATTATAAATCGATTACTGTTTGAGTAAACTGCCTTAAAAGTGATCAATATCGTCGATCTTTGACTGATTTGTTTGTTCATGCGTATAATTGGGACGTTATTTATTGAAACGGACCTTATTGTCGATGGCGCTTACGCCATTATCAGCGATGCTCCTATATAAATACAACTCTGCGCTACGCAGTGCGGCGTAAGCGCCCTCGACAAAAATTCAGGTTTCATAGATAACGTCACAATTAATTCAATTTACAATGTATAAGATAAATTTCAACCAAACGTTAATTTCTCTTTAACTTTTAATTTTATGCCCTTGCACCGGATTTAAATTTTTTTATCACTTTTAAAGCAGTTAAGTGAAACACTAATCGACTTACAACTATTTATTAAAGCACTCTTTATTTATACTTTACTATTTCTACTGTTTTTATTAGTATTGAACTCTAACAAAATTTTGGTGGTAACTACTGGGAAAAAAAAATCCCACCTTTTACCAGTGGTAACTCGGTTTGGTGGTAAGTACTGGGATTTTTTTTCCCAGTAGTTACCAGTGGTAAAAGGTGGGAAAAAAATTCCCAGTAACAACTTGGTGGTAACTAGTGGGAATAACCCCTACATTTTAACAACGCATTTCTGAAGCCAAAAGAAGGAAAAAATGTTGACTTTAGAACCTAAATTTTGGTTTTGTTATATTGAATGTTTTAAAGTATTTGTATATAAAAAGTAATTGCTTTTGGTAAAACTGCCACTTAAAATGTTTTTTTTTTTCGTAAAACCTAATTTTTACAAAGTATTGTCACTTTTTGACATCTATCAATAAGGATATTTAGACGTCCCATAGTAGCAACGACGTCAGTACTTTCAGTATAAAACTCATTTATACCTACTTGGGTCGTATGAATTAGTAACATAATTTAAAAAAAGAAATAACTCACTCGCTCACTCACTCTTTGTTTTTCACAATCCATAACTCCCGCGGGAACAATATAGGCCTTTGCCCTTCAGGACATGTGCATAAAAAAATATATTTTACAGTACATATGGTGCTACTTTAGCGCCCTAATGCGGAAATTAGAACTTTACATGCCTATGTCGAAATTTTAAACGGCTATATGTACTATAAAACGTCGTACAGTCAGCCAAGACAGTGGTTTACCACTTTTCAACTCTATTACTTGACAAATAGAGTTGAAAAGTGGTAAACCACTTTTTTGGCTGACTGTACCATACACGTGCGCATTTCTTACTTTTCGCACTTGTATCATAATGTACTATTCCGAGCAAGTGTAATGAAAACGAAAGTTAAACGGTCCGTATGCTTATTTGCCACTGACGCGATTTAAAAAAAAAAAAAAAACAGCTGTCAAGCAGTAAGTTCGATATTAGTAACGCATGTATGAGAACAATGGAGTCGCTCTATAATACCTTATTGTTTCGATTCCCACCGTTACTATTGTGTAATACTAATGTGTGTTATCGTCATTATGAAATGAATGATGAAGTATAAACTTTGTCGCTGTATTGTAACCTTTAACAAAAACCGGCTAAACTGGGACTGGCCTGGACATGTCTGCCGGATGAATGATGACAGATAGGCTAAAATAGCCACTAGCTGGCATCCCCAGAGTAGTCGTGGCAGAGGCAGACCGAGGCAGAGGTGGCGGGACGAAAAAAAATTTAAGGAGGCATATTACAATGCGCTTGTGAACGTCAAATAAAGCTACGCCGGCTCTAACCCTACACCTCTGACCCGAGAAGGTTTAAATAAATAAATAAATATTATAGGACATTATTACACAAATTGACTAAGTCCCACAGTCAGCTCAATCAGGCTTGTGTTGAGGGTACTTAGACAACGATATATATAATATATAAATACTTGTTACAGCTGTTTAAAAAATATCTTATATGTGTGTATGGCCCACTCACACATGCATAGCGTAGTTAATAAGTATTTTCCTATACACACCTCAGTCTTCAATAAATCGTAGAACAAGCAACACTCATTTGTATTATTCAAAAAACTGCAAGATCCAAAATCAACCTTATTACAATCACCATATGGTCCAAACCGAACCGGATAGCAACAAAGAAGTCTTTAGTTCGCCGGAGACCGAGAACAAAAGGACTGCATTCCAGAATTTCCAGAGCGATAAGGCGGCCGGCGACTGTTTTTTCATAGTGAACATTTTGTGATCTTTGCATTTAAATTGCAATACTTTGTTCTTTGCATTTACTTTGCAGTGTGCTTTGCAATCAAATAGCAAGTTATAAACATTATAAAGTGATTAGACATGACATGAAACATTTGAATGCAACTAAATAATATTATAAGATTGAACTTTTTCGTCGTTTATCTACGTGAAATTAAGTGAAACAAAATGTCAACTACGGAACAATTAATAAGTTTGTTACAAGATACAGCAAATATATTACAAAAAACGCAAACAAATCTCAAGAAATGTTCTAAAGCACGACTTACAAGGGGTTATCTCGAGTCGCGATTAAAAAATATAGAACATTACTGGAGTATATTTCAAAGTGCGCATCACGACCTTCTTAAGTGTACACCGACGGAAAGGCGAATGGACATACCTTATTTGGTTAATGAAGATTACTACATTCATGAAGATTTGTATTTTTGCTTGAGTGGCGATATAAAAGACATGCTATCATCGTTTTCGAGTGGTAAATGCAATCATACTGCCACTGACAGTTCCATAACAGGAGATAAAGTGAAGTTACCTCGCGTACAGCCACCAGTTTTCAGTGGTAGTTATGAAGATTGGCCAACGTTTCAAGACATATTTGAGTCACTTATACACAATAACAGCTCGTTAACCAACGTTGTGAAGTTGCATTTTTTGAAAAATAGTGTCAGTGGCGAAGCACAAGCTTTACTTAAGCACATACAAGTAACAGACGCTAATTACGAAGAAGCTTGGAAGACTTTAAAGAATCGTTACGGAAACAAAAGAATAATTGTTAACGCTATCATGAAAAGATTATTCTCGCAGAAAAAGTTATACTCGCAAACTGCTAATCAAATCAAATCACTTTTAGACACAACTACGGAGTGTTTGAACAGTCTAAGCAACCTTAAGGTATCCGTTGAATCCTGGGATCCCATGATAGTGCATTTGATTGTGTCGAAACTTGATACAGAGACTCATAAGGACTGGGAAGAATATTCCTTTAAGAGTACACCGGATGACTTACCGAAGTGGTCAGAATTGAGGACTTTTCTTGAAACCAAATTCCGTACTCTGGAATTTATACACCACACTACTTCGACGGCTCCCTCAAGTTCTCGACCGGCTACGCAGAAAACCTTCCATTTAACTTCGCCAGCTCCTTCTAATGTCCAAAGTAGCTTAAATACAACATCACCAGCGACTTCAATTAGAACATGCATCAAGTGTAACGACAATCACACGCTGAGTCACTGTAAGGATTTTGCAGGTATGGACGTAGCTGAAAGAAATGACTACGTGAAAACAAACAATTTATGCTATAACTGTCTGCTCAGCGGCCACTCCGTATTCAAGTGCCGTTTACCAACATCCTGTCAAATCTGTCATAAACGTCATCATTCCCTACTACATCACACAAAGAACGAGGATATAAAGGCACATCTTAATCAGATGGAAGAAAATAATGATGATGATAGTGATGATGTACCAAAAGAAGATAGAGAAAATGATATTACCATAGCAACGCACTTCATTACTAAAAAGACAGATGCTTTATTAGCTACAGCGCTTGTCCTGGTGAAAGGTGACAAGGGGCAAGTGCTCACACTACGGGCTTTAATTGATCAAGGTTCAGAAGCGAACTTCATCACGGAGAGAGCCGTGCAGATGATGAAACTACACAAGACACCTGTCAGGGGTTCAGCCACAGGACTGCAATCAATGAAGACCTCAGTTAACAGTATGGTACAGTGTGAGCTTCAGTCAAGATTTGACACTAATTTCAACCTAAACATCAATGCATTTGTCTTATCTACTCGAGTAACCACTGAGCTCCCATCAAAAGCACTCACCAACACTCACCACGCTTGGCAGCACCTTAACGGACTCGATCTGGCAGACCCGAACTACCATCAACCAGGTCGAGTAGACATGCTTCTAGGCGTTAAGGTCTATGCACAAATTTTACTGAATGGCTTAATCAAAGGTCCTCCAGGCTCACCGTGTACACAAAATACAAGCCTCGGATGGATTGTGTTCGGAGACGCTGAAGGCAATTCTTCAAAAAATATTGTTGTCATGCATCACAAATTCGACTTAGACCTTCTGGTAAAAAACATGTGGGAACTGGATTCAGCAGAAAAACCAGAACTTACAGCGGATGAGAAGCTTTGTGAATCGATTTATGCAAATACAACTACCAGAACAAAAGAAGGAAGATATGTAGTGAAACTCCCTACAAGAACAGATAAATTAAAGTCAACAGAAGGTCAAACAAGGGACATAGCACTAAGAAGATTCAAACAATTAGAACGAAAATTTGAGAAGGACAAAGAATTCAAAAGGGAATACACCAAGGTCATAGAAGAATATTCAACATTGAAGCACATGGAAGAAGTTCCAGACACGGAAATAGAAACCCCATCAGTGTATCTCCCACATCATGCTGTGATTAGGAACGACAAAAACACGAAAGTGAGAGCTGTGTTTGATGCTTCATCTAAAGGCACAAACAATATTTCACTCAATGAAGAGCTACTGGTGGGTCCACAGCTTCAAGAAGATTTAAGAAACATAATCATGAGATGGCGTATGAAGAAAATCTGCTTCGTTGCAGACATACAGAAAATGTATCGTCAAATTTTAGTTACCAAACAAGATGCAGATCTACAGCGTATACTTTGGCGCAAAAGTGCAGCAGACCCTATCAAAGAATACCGCCTGCTTCGTGTCACGTTTGGTACAGCATCTGCACCCTACTTAGCTGTGAAAACGTTACAAAGGGTCGCTGAAGGCGAAGGAAAACATCATCCAGTAGCTGCAAAAACGATTAAAGAAGATTTCTACATGGATGACCTCATGTCGGGTCAAGATAACGTAGAAGACGCTGTAGATGTGGCGAAAAATGTAGCAAAAACTCTAAAAAACGGAGGATTTGATCTGCAGAAATGGTCGACTAATAGCACCAACTTTTTAAAGCAATTCCCACCGGATGAGACAAACAGTAATGTAAACATGGATATCAACCTGGATGGAACTGTACGTGCACTGGGTATCACTTGGAACATGGGTGAAGACAGTTTTCAGTACAAACTTGAACTACCCCAGCAGCCAAGCACTATTACAAAGAGAAACATACTAGCAGAAACGCAAAAACTGTTCGATCCTTTGGGATGGTTGGCACCAAGCATAATTCAAGCCAAGATGTTTATCCAGAAACTTTGGTTGCATCGATCAAGTTGGGATGATGAAGTAGAACTTGAAATAAAAGAAGAATGGTTAAACATAAGACACAATTTTGAAAACTTAAAGGACGTTCATATACCAAGATGGCTGCACACCACTAAACTAAGACTAGATAAAACTACGATACACGGATTTTCTGATGCATCTACAAAAGCTTATGCAGCTGTCGCTTATTTAAGAGTAGAAACTGAAGAAGGTGATATCAAGACGAATATCATTGCTGCCAAAGTTCGTGTAAGTCCAGTGAAACCAGTATATTTGCCACGATTAGAACTATGTGGCGCTGCGCTGCTGGCAAAGCTGTTTAAACAAATTAGAGAAGCCATGAGAATCCCTGAAAGTCAAGTGGTCGCATGGACAGACTCAACCATAGTTTTGTCGTGGTTAAAAGGAGACCCTAACCGCTGGCAAACCTTCGTCAGGAATCGCGTGGTGTCCATTCTCGATGACATTGGTGATAAATGGTATCATGTCCCATCCCAATCGAACCCTGCGGATATTGCGTCACGTGGTTCACCGCTACCAGAACTCATCTCACATCATTTATGGTGGAATGGGCCAGAATGGCTAAAAACTCATGATATTCTATTCAATAAGCCAGACACCACGACAGACCTGGAAATGAAACGAACCTTCCACACCAACCTCAAGGTACAAGAAGAAGATAATTATTCAATTGTAAACCAGTTTGACGATTTTGATGATTTACAAGAAATTATTAAGACGATTACATACTGCAGACGCTTTTTAAACTATATGAAGCTTACCCCGAACCCCATATTCTTAACAGAAGAATTACAAAATTCATTGATAAGTTGTATTAAATTGGTTCAAAAACATGCATTTAATGATGATATAACTAGACTAAAAAATAATAAAAACGTAAGATGTGACAGTAAATTGAAATCATTAAATCCTTACCTGGATGAAGTCCATGTACTCAGGGCGGGCGGTCGTCTTAAACACGCAAATTTGAGCGAAGATAGCAAGAACCCTATAATTTTGGACAGTAAGAACCGACTTACCTTTTTACTTGTAGCTGATGCTCATCAAAGAACCCTTCATGGCGGACAACAGCTGATGATGTGCTACCTAAAAAGTAAATACTGGATCCTAAAAATGAAACAAAGGGTCAGATCGTACATCCACAAATGCCTGATATGTGCACGACATAACGCCACTGCCAAAAAGCAGTTAATGGGAGATCTACCTAAGGAACGGGTTACCCCAGCACGTCCATTTCTGAACAGTGGCGTCGACTTCGCTGGTCCATATCAAACACTTATGTCAAAAGGGAGAGGATTAAGAACCATAAAATCGTACATAGCTATATTTGTATGTATGGTTACTAAAGCCATACACTTGGAGCTTGTCGGAGATTTAACCTCGGAAGCCTTTATTGGGGCCTTCAGACGTTTTGTGGCACGAAGAGGCAGGTGCGCACATCTTTGGAGTGACCAAGGGAGGAACTTCATCGGAGCAAATAAGGCTTTGGCAGAAGCATTTGAAGAAGCAAAATTGGACTTTGATGGAGATATAGCTACAAAGCTGGCGTTAGATGGAACTCAGTGGCATTTTGTACCAATATACAGTCCCAATTTTGGTGGATTGTGGGAAAGTGGAGTAAAGTCCATGAAGTTCCATTTAAAGAGAGTCCTTAATTCTCATCTTACCTTTGAAGAATTTTCAACCCTGATCTGCCAGGTCGAGTCGTGTCTCAACTCACGGCCTTACGTTCCCATAGACGACGATGGAAACACGAATCCTTTAACCCCAGGACACTTTTGATTGGAGAGGCACCGATAACCATACCATCACCAACCTTCAAAGATGTGAACACGAACGTTTTGTCCCGTTGGCAACACCTGCAAAAAATGTTAAATGATTTTTGGCATACGTGGCAACAAAATTATTTATCAACACTCCAACAGAGAACGAAATGGACAAAAAAGGAACCGGAATTTGATATTGGCCAACTCGTATTAATAAAAAACGAAAACTTACCTCCTGGAAAGTGGTTGTTAGGACGCATTGTTGCCAAACATCCTGGAAACGACGGCCTAACACGAGTGTACAGTGTCAAGAGCGGTGAAAATATTGTCAAACGTTCTATCAGTAAACTTTGTTTCTTTCCAGTCGATGTAACAGTATAGTTAAACTTGTTTAATTCTGAAGTATTACAAAATACTAATGTTATACTTGTTAATAACGTCCAAAAATTTATATATGTTCTGATAGAACATATTTATTCTTATTTTTATTCAATTGTAAATTTCTTGCCAATTTTGATATTTATGCAAACCTGGTTAAGAATTTTTACACATAATAATGATGAATTGTTTTTAATTTTGTTATAAATTTTGCATGATTATTTGATTCTGAAAAAGGATAATCAATATCCTTTTGGTGGGCGGTATGTTACAGCTGTTTAAAAAATATCTTATATGTGTGTATGGCCCACTCACACATGCATAGCGTAGTTAATAAGTATTTTCCTATACACACCTCAGTCTTCAATAAATCGTAGAACAAGCAACACTCATTTGTATTATTCAAAAAACTGCAAGATCCAAAATCAACCTTATTACAATCACCAATACTTAAATACATAGAAAACACCCATGACTCAGGAATCATGCTCATCACACTAATAAATGCCCTTACCAGGATTTGAACCCGGGACCATCAGCTTCGTAGGCAGGGTCACTACCCACTAGGCCAAACCGGTCGTCAAAAAAACCCCCCATCAATTGGAGGAGGGTATCCCAATATGGACCGGCAAGAAACTCGGCGGGACACATCTTTTCAAAACATTACATCTAATAATTAATATGCATTTAATAAAAAAAAATACAATTTAGATTACTATAGAAATCATGTAACTACATACAGTAGCTACTTTTCTTTATAGAAATTTGATTAAAAATATACTACATCAAATCATACAAATACGTACCTCTTTCAGAAAACATCGAATTATTACAAAAGGAAAAGAAAATAAAATTAATAAAGAAATGAAAATAAACATTATTTTTATAATAAACTATTTTTTTTACACTATGCATATCTGAATGATTGCTATAAAATACCTACATAAAATATTTGATGTGCTTTCTTACCTGAGCTGAGTTCATTAATATGTATAATTGTATACATTTATTAGGGTGATTTATAAATCAGTTAATTTTTTTTTTACTCTCACGGCTATTACCCCATAATTTCATTCTAGCTACTAAAATAATAATTAGTAACTAATTATTTTTTTCGATTAACATTTAGGAATCGCTACCACGAGTACCACGGTCGAATCTTACAATAAATAAACCGGCCAAGAGCATGTCGGGCCATGCTCAGAGTAGGGTGCCGTAGTTGCTCTTCCGTCACAATAAGCTAAACTGGAGCTTAAAGTATAGTAGATTGTTGACCAAGTGATGAACTGTGGGTGTACGTCTTTTTACTATGAAGGGGAAACTTTTTGTGATAACTCAAAAACAGCTGAACTGATCACATCCGCTATAGTTTTCATTTAATGCCTAGCCAAGATGCCAATCGTTTGCGCTACAACTCTTACATTTTAGTGCGTTTCGTTGTCGTAGCGCAGACGATTGGCATCTTGGCTAGGCACCCATTCTCTCAGCCAGAAACATCTGACGGGCACATCGTATATATATTTGGCATTGGCATAGATGTGATATGATATGCTATATAATTTCATTGTTATAAATTTTATCAACTTTTTACTGATTTATGTAATTATTATTTTAATTTCAATATGGACACCATATAAGTGTCTTGGTGTAATACTGTTAACCTATATGTAAAGTTTAATTAATAAATAATAAAAATAAGAATCTTGAAGACCTGTATGGCCTAGTGGGTAGTGACCCTGCCTATGAAGCCGATGGTCCCGGGTTCAAATCCCGGTAAGGGCATTTATTTGTGTGATGAGTATTGAGTACAGATATTTGTTCCTGCGTCATGGGCGTTTTCTATGTATTTATAAATATTTATATATTATTAAGTAACCATAACACAAGCCTTATTGAGCTTACTGTGGGACTAGTCAATTTGTGTAACAATGTCCTATAATATTTACAAAAAAAAAGAAAAAAAGGAACCGTCATACCACTTGTATCCTGCGGCGTTGCGTGGGACTGCTCGCTTGCGGCGTGGGTCTCAGGGCTACGCTGCCCGTGTACGGGTCCAAGAGGGCCTGGTATGCCGACCGGTCCTCCTGCGATGATGATACGACGTCGGGGGAATCCAGGTCCTGAGGGGCAGGAGAAAGTATGGAGTGGAGGTAAGGAATATCATCTCCATAGGCAGAACTGTTGCAAAAGTGTCCAACTGTCAGCTATAAATAATAGTTCCAAAACTCTCCAGAGTAGCGCTAGAGTAGCTAAGAATAGGCGTTATTGACGGAGTGAAGTGCGCTGTCTATGATTTGATATTTTCTTCAAATATTCTAGGTATTGTAGCGCCACCTATTCAAGGTTTTTTGACGGACACTTTTTGGTACATGAAGATTGTATTCATTACCTCCACCTTCCATAATTAGCACGAAAAAATGAACGCCCGGAAACCGCCTATTCGTACAAAGGTAGTCCTCATTTTCCCCTCTGGATATTTACATTTTTTACAATATTTTTACAGAATTTGATGTATGCAACCAGTTATGCCCGTTAACACAAAGCGAGATGACATTCACAGTGCCCATACCATTCTTTTGGAAGTAATTTAAGGACATACCCGGGTCTAAAAGTTTATGGACATACCCGGGTCTAAAAGTTTAAGGACATACCCGGCTCAAAATTTTATGCATAGTACTGTTGTCTCCCTGTGGTTATACTTACATTTGGGGGTTTGATGGTGGTCTTCAACTCGATAGGCAGGTCAAAGTTGGGCCTCGGTCTGTGGGCGGGGGACTCGCACCATTCGGTTACCTGATTCAAACATTACAGTGTTATTACACTAAACTCTGAATCTTTAGGTATTTAAATAAAAGTAAACTATGTGACATTCGCTCTCATCGACGGCCGGACGCTACTGAGGCGCGCGCGGGCAGCGCGCGTATATTTAAGACACGGTTGGAGCGTGATAGAAGACAGGGCGTCTCCACGGAAGGGTACTCTTGAATTCCTGCAATTTCAAGTACCCACTTCATGTATCCGGCACTGGAGAGCGGGATAGCAGATATGCCATCGCTTTCGTCAGAGGCGCGTTTTACTTCGGCGGGTGGATTACATTCTACCATTCCCAGATACCTACTTTTCTGTTTTCTAGTCAATTTGTAAATAGTATATAAGACTGCGAATTATTATAATAAATATTCATTATTCAACTAATTGTACTGCTGTTTCAATCTCTCCTCCTACTTGGACCCCATAAAACAAATAATTAATACATTTTCGGGTAGTTATAACATTTATTGTTTAACCAAAAACCACCTGGATCTGTGACTGAACGACCTGACTTTAACCTGCATTATTTGATCATGCAATGGTTTCATCTACCCTCAACTGGCTGAAGAAGCAGTTTGAGAGTAGATTTTGTTTACTTTTATTTAAATACCTAAAGATACATAGTATAGTTAGTGAAACTAAGAACGCTAAGCACGAATAATTTCGTACATTATTATATTGCTGTCCCGCTCGCACAGTGGCATTGACCTACAGCCCCATGGGCGGGACAGCAATATAATTATACACGTGTATTAGAGATAGAAACAGCCAGGTCAATGCACGAAATTCTTTGTGCTTAATGTCCTCACTTTGGTATTTTTAATTTATAGCCAGTTTCGAAAATCCCAGTACCTATTATGATAGGTGAATATTCCTGCCTGCCATAATATCGTCGAAAACTAAGCGAACAAAAAAGCTATATGTACAGTGAAGGAAATTGATCCACTAGCAATTTCAAGTTCAAGTAAATTTGGTTGGACATATTTATGCCAAGAGATGTCCAATGTAAAGTGAGCCGTAAACTGCGTTTTTTTTATGTAAAATATTATTGCAGCATTTGTATGTTTTAAATTAAAAAGTCGGCAAAGTATAATATACTTGACTTGGTACATACTAGTTATGTACAGAATGTAGCATTAGTTTATGAGACTGCTAGTTTAACAGTCCAGACGCGGTTTATTTATTCAGTATAAATTTTATTTTGACACTTGGAGAGACTTTACACCTCCAAATTTTATTAGTATTAGTACTCTGACATTGGGGACCTTTTACATCTCCAGATTTAATGTGTTTTTAACCATAGAGACTATACATCTCTATTGTATTGTATTAATTATTTATTTTAAGATTATTATTATGTAATGTTTACCCAGGTATTGGCTGTTGTATTTATAAATGTTGTTATGTATTTTTCATGTCACTTTATGATGGTACTATAAATGTTGTATTGACTTGTAAAAGAGCCCTTGAGGCCTACTTGCAGAATAAATTTTTGAATTTTGAATGATTTGAGCGTTGTTCAGTGAATAAGGTCCCGTTTCACAATGACCAAGTAAAGTATTGGATAGCTAGTTAACAAATCTTATTAATTTAAGATTTGTAGTTACGTTAGAAAAATGCATGTTTTTTGTTATGAAATAAACTTTAGTTATTTTTAAAAGATTAATTTTTTTTTTTTTTTAAATAAAGTAACTGCCAGATAAAACTTCCCACAAAGCACTTTATCTACCAGTTAAGCTTATTTGAAGATTGTGAAACGCCAACGAGACTATTCGTCAGATAAGTGGGAAGTAGCTTATTCAGGACTTTACTTTGACATTGTGAAACAGACCCTAAACAAAACCACTAACACAGAGAAAAAATACTAGTTTTAGAGAAAAAAGATTCCGATATTCCTAACGAGTCCATGGCGTTTAGGTATTAGATTTATTTGTTCTATTTGGTATTAGTACAGTGTTACCAGCGGTTACTATTACTCCTAAAGTGAATTATAAAAAAAATATCGTTTATTAGAAAAAGAAAGAGCTACATAACTAGCTCACTGGCTCACTCTGTATCTTTAGGTATTTAAATAAAAGTAAACAAAATCTACCCTCAAATGGGAGGGTAGATGAGAACATTTGCCCATTTGAGGGTAGATGAAAACATTACATGATCAAATAATGCAGGTTAAAGTCAGGTCGTTCAGTGACAGATCCAGGCGGTTTTGTATTGGTTAACCAATAAATGTTATAACTACCCGAAAACTTACAAATTGTTTGTTTACTTTTATTTAAATACCTAAAGATACTGAGTATATGCTAGGCCTGCATCGTGGTGACCGCTCTATAGAATTACTATATACATTTTTAATAGGGTAATATCCTCTACTCTAAAGTACCTACATATCTTGTATAATTGATGGAAAACATGCGCTGGCGCTGAATTAAATACATGCAAAACGAATACTAACTAATAGGCGGATCCACACAGAGCGATCATACGCGCAAGGCAATCTCCTGGCGCACAAAACGGCCAGTGTATACGTGCCTTGGACGAGGAAAACGCGCGCTCCGCCTCGGCCGAGGCACGTCTACACTGGCCGTTTTGTGCGCGAAGAGATTGCTTCGCACGTATGCTCGCTCTGTGTGGACCCGCCTAATACTAATATATTATATTTACAATTTCGAGTGAAGATTAACAATAACAGAAATATATTGTTTGTAATGTAATGAATTGTTAGTAATATTTAAATAAATATGTGACGATCCACGGTAAAAGGTACCTTATGGCGGTTGGCGCTTACGTTGCATAGCATGGCATTAGTATTGGAGCGTCGTAAATAACAGCGTAAGCGCCAACCGCCATAAGGTACCTTTTACCGTGGATCGTCACATATACGCTATAAAACAACAATATACAGATTAACACAAGTAAAAAGGTATTCTACTCACCCCGGAATGAAATTCTTCAGTCTCCTGAATCTCCTCTTTCCGCTTTGGCGTACTCTCCCCAGTTACCCTCAACACCTCGAACCTGTTCACACCATCCCCCTTATTCTCTGCCCCCGTACCATTCCTCTGAAACTTCTTCTCAATCTTCGCGACATCAGGCGGACTCGTTACATCTAAAGCGTTACTTAAAATATGGCTTTCGGCAGTTGTGAAATTATCATTAAAATACAAATTGTTTTTGCTCGTATTCCGCTCAGGACAGTAAAACCCGTTGGTTTCGTTCTTTTCATCTTCTATACTTGATAAACTTAAATCTTCTTCTCTTCTCTTTGGTATTATGTCCGGATAATTTTCATCCGGACTAGCTAAGCCCATGAGCGGATGATCCGTAGTCGATGTAAGTGTTGAACTAAATTTTGGACTTAAACTTAAATTCTTCGGTATATTAGAATTTTCTATTGAGATCTTTAAATTATTCCTACTATTAATTAAATTATCATCCTCTATATTGACTGGGTTTTGCAGTCGGAGGACAGGGTCTGCGGTCTCCGGGTCTTCATAATCGGAGAGGGAGCTGGGAGTGTGCTGGGACTCAGAGGTGTCCATCTTCTCGTCTGAGGATTGGGAGTCTTCATGCAGACGAGTGCTGGCGCTAGAACAGATATGTTTAATTTTTAGATAGTTTTCTAAAAGCATATAAATATATTATGGGACAATCTTAACTCAAAACGCATAAAGATAAATATAGTTTATTATTCAAATAGGCATATTACAATGCGGAAATTGGCATAAAGGACATAAGCGCCAATAGGGTCTATGGAACTTAAGACCATTGTAAGTTCACGTGACGAGCCAACAAACTAATAGACTGCGAGCCAGGAACAGATCTCCATGACCAATCGCCTCCCGGGCGAAAACTCGTATAGTGGTTAACCGCTCTTGGACGTCAGCTGACGCTCTGTTGGTGGGTTGAGGAATGGCAGCCACGAAACACTTTTAACGTTATCGCCTCCCGTTTGATACTTTGTTAGATGATAGTTCAGATGCTATTTTTAATTTAAAAAAAACGTCTGCCAGCTATATCGCGGTGGTAAGACAGCGCATGAACATGTAACAAATAAGCGCTTTACCTTTTTATGATAGCAATAACAAATCATGACATGAAACTTTGCATGTAGCATTTCATCAGGTGAAACGCCTGAAACGCCAATCACGATACACACACATTACTCATACGCATACATTACATGTTCATTTTACAGCTGACGGTCTTTCCACCGCGATACAACCGGCTGACATTTTTTTTAACTTAAAACAGCATCTAAACTATCATCTGACAAAGTATCAGCCGGGAGGCGATGACTGACGAAATATGCAGGAGCGGGCCAGGAAACCCGCGGTCTATAAGTACGAGTATTTTTCACTTTTACATTTTCTAACGCAAGGTCTACAGCTCACAGAGCTACTAGTAATGTTTCCGTTCTTACACATATCTCCTAGCCTATTCAATTCAATCAACATTAACAAAACTTATCAGTAGTGGATACCACAAAGGCGCGGACGCGGCAGATGGAGATGGCGGGGCGACTTAGATATCTTCCTCAACGACTGGCTGGAAGAAGCACTAAATCGAGGGTTTTGGAAGACTAGGGGAGAGGCCTTCACCCAGCAGTGGGTACACCGTAATAGGTTAGTAAAAAAAATCAGTAATGATCCTACCTACGAAACAGGAGGTCCCAGATTCGAATCTTGGTTAGGGCATTTGAGTGCTTATGAATGATGTTCCCAAGTTTATTGATATGTAATATTACGTACAGAAGATGCTCAGGGCAGTTTACCCAAATTTTACAAGAACAAGTCTCAGGCTGATCATATACAGGGTGACTAATTAATAAATAAAAAGCAATTAATTTCTGGGTAACAATACACTATAAAGGAAATGTACTTAATCTTAGATAAATCTTAATAGGCGGGTCCACACAGAGCGAGCGGCGCGCTCAGGCGAGGAAAACGCGCGCGCCGCCTGGGCCGAGGCACGTCTACATTGGCCGGTTTATGCGTGAGGAAATTTCCTCGCGCGTATGTTCGCTCTGTGTGGATCCGCCTAATTACTAAAAAAAAGTTACTCCAGAACCCTCATAAAAGGTATAGGCCTCTTCCAGTAGAATTTTTGTATTTCTTCTTCACTTTTTGTTTCATTTACTAATCTTTATTAATCTTTTTTTGTTTGGATGATTGCATTTATGCTTGTAAAACTGGAAGGTCCCCAAGCCGGATAGTAGTCGCCGTGGGGATTAAAGACCGCTACCTTCCTGGGTGACTAATTATCCATCCTGTATATTTTGAACTACCACTTCACGGTATAATATGGATTCATCGTAAAAGAATAAATAATAAATTCCAATCTGGACAAAACTACTCTAAATAGAAACACAAAAAGTCATGTTACTGAGTGACTAACCTAGTTTGCAACAGTTACAAAGCATCTTGTTTTTAAAGTGAAATATGTTTTCTATTGTCCATGTTTCACATGCCAGACTAATTGTTAGTAATCAGTGCCCATCACAATAATGTACGTACATTTCATGCAAATGAGACACAAAATAAGGAAAGGGGAAAATGTAACCATTGTATTACATTCGCAAAGTATTTGTGGCCACAGTAGACATTCATAATGATGTATGCATCGTTTCACCTTATGTTAAGTTTGGAAATTTATACAACAATTTTTAAGAATTTTACGAGAGGTAAATCGACCGGAATATAAACCGTGATTACCTTTTTTATTGTTTTTATTGAGTTTCGATATTTCGACGCAGTTATATGCATCTTGTTGACGGGTAACTGGAGATAACGGGTGGGTGTAAAAAAAGTTTTTTTTTTATTAGCCTATTTGTGTGTCCCACTGCTGGGCAAATGCCTCCTCTCTCGCTTTCCAATCCTCCCTGTGCTGAGCAAGATCCCGCCAATCCCGAATTTTAAATAATATAAATAAATTGGTTTCCATTGGAGGAAATAAAAATATTGGAAAAAATTGAAATGTGTTTTTTTTCTACTTTTCGATTCGAAAATACAAAACAACCGTAAATACATCATATGCTAGGCCGATTTGTAAAAAATTATAGGAATACTGTTATGTATCAATCACGTGCCCCTCCCCTTGATCGACATCAACTTCTCCACATTCTACTAATATGCTACTATTGGGACAGTTTTGCTCCAAAAAAAAAAAAAAATTCAAAATTTAATCTGTTTATTTCAGTTTTTTTTTGTTGAGGTACAGTCAGCACTCAGTTATAATCTCTATATTTGGAGATTGTGTTAACTAAGTTTAGCCTTAACTAAGTATATAATTAGTCCTGTTGGCAGTTAGTGTTTACATGTTATTATAATACTATTTGTAACAAAATTAATTCAATTAATCAGTGCTTTCTTAAGTGTACTCTTTATTTTATCAGGATGTTTTACTAAAGTTTCTACTACTTGTTTGGGTAAGCTGTTCAGGATATTAGGCAGGTATGTTGGCCAGAGCCTTTTCCCATATTCATTGTTGCTTTTAGTTATTTTAAAGTATGGTTCATTGGTTAAGGTCCGGAGGTGGGATGGTCTCCTATACCTGTCCAGCTGCCCCAGCAATTGTTTATATTCTAATATTACAGCAAGTTTTACTTTGTCATATACACTAGATATTCTACAGTATTTAAACAATTTGTGATAATTATTTTTATATTGAAGTTTTATTTTCAAGGGAACTATAGTTTTTAGTAATCTTATTTGAATATCATATATTTTTTGTAAGTATGTTTTATATATTCTCCCATAGCTAGAAATACCATAGTTAATTACAGAGTCTGCAAGTGCCATGTACAATAGGCGTAGTACGGCTCCTAAGTATATGAATATTTATTAATACTTAAATACATAGAAAACTTAGAGGAGGAGATAAATGGCTAGGCAATTTAAAAGATGGTCCGATGAAATAGAAGACATGGCTGGAAGGACTAAAACATGGACCAGATTAGTGCAAAATAAGGAAGAGTGGAGAAGATTGGGGGAGAGAGCTTATCTGGGACGACCGACTAGTCGCCGTGCAGTGGGTCGGCCCAGATACCGCTGGAGCGACAGTGCACAGGCAGATCTGTGCCAACTCAAAGCCGATAACTGGCAGGAAGTGGCACAGTATCGGGACAGGTGGCTTTCTCTCGTTTTGGAGGCCAAGACCCTCTTTGGGTCACTGCACCACAATAGTTAGTTAGTTGAATTATATGAAAAACATGCAATAATATTGTGACCCGCTTTACTTTTTAGTGGATTGACTCAAATCCTGGTAAGGGCATTTATTTTTGTGTTTATCACATATATTTGTACAGTCACGTGCCAAAAATATGTATACACTACCCTAATATATGGACCATAAGGTCGTGTATACATATTTTTGGTACTTTGAATGTGTCGATGTTTTCAGACGTGACTGTACCTGAGTTATGGATGTTATCTATCTATACTTATATCTAAGTATTTATGTATCTATACACCAAGTTTGTTTTGTTTTCTAATTTCAAGGGTGCATTCCTGAGCGTAAATTAAATAACTTGCTCAAAGACATTGGTATTCAATAAAAAAAAATTATCTTCTAAGGCTCTTACGAGCATATACACTTGCCTTAGGGCCTGTTTACATATTGATAAGTGTTTAGTACAAGTGTATACATTTGCTACTAAATGTAAGACTATCTCAAACGATTGATGTTTGATTGAATTCAATGTAATGCCCACATTACAACAACACTATATGCGACATTGAACTACTTTTTATAAAAATTAAAAAAATTATAAACAACAATTTTTTTTGAAAATTAACCATGCCATTTAGTTTCCTTATACATACTTACCCATACCCCGGAGTTAACAGAATTCAATAAAACCATGGTGTACGAGTGTGTATTTCATGGCCTAGTACCTGTCTGGGTAAGATTGTCCCCAAATATAGATTGATTTATATTTTAAAATGAGTATTTGCACTTTACGTTACGAGGGCAGAGTGGCACACACCACAGGGGGTAATTCTTAAGAATCAATTGATATCTGACAATTTGGTGCCCCCCTGGAATGCTCAAACTGGTTATTTTATTTATTTTATTTTGATATACAATAACACAATGCAGAAAAACAACATTTTAAGTATCTTATAAGACCTTTGACGACCGGTTTGGCCTAGTGGATAGTGACCCTGCCTACGAAGCCGATGGTCCCGGGTTCAAATCCTGGTAAGGGCATTTATTCGTGTGATGAGCATGGATATTTGTTCCTGAGTCATGGGTGTTTTCTATGTATTTATAAATATTTATATATTATATATATCATTGTCTAAGTACCCTCAACACAAGCCTTATTGAGCTTACTGTGGGACTTAGTCAATTTGTGTAATAATGTCCTATAATAATATTTATTTATACACTACCCACACCACGATTACAATTTGTGTACAAATGCACAACGCAACCACGGAACAATTATTAGCTAAGTACTCATTTTCACTATAAAATCTTCTGTTATTTTGTTTAATTCTACTGGTTAACTAGGCCTAACGCAGTAGAACTTAGGTATGCATATAGACTGGTGATAGTGACAGACTATTGAAAAATATTTTTAGATTCACTTATTTTTGGGTAAACATCTACATCTAATTATTCTAACAAATACAAAGGGGAGTTTACCCAATTGAACTGCAGAAGCAACGTGGACAGCAAAATATGATACTGAATTATGTTTATTACTGGTTGTATTTAAAACTTGAGGGTACATTAACAAACATGCAAAAGGGGGTACACATTCAACAATTCAAATAAAACGTCTTAATATAATGTATATAGCATCAGAAAGATTATTCCAAAACACCAATATCAATATCGTTACAGGAAATTAACGAAATCAATCAGATTTTAATACACCCTAGTCCTTAACTTTATAAATCCTGCTTTAACATTGAAATACAGGTAATTTATTGTTTAATACTTACCTCATCTGCGTTACAAGATTTAATCGAACCAGTTAACAGTTTACACGGTTAAAGAAATAATAATAAATAAAATAATGTACTGCCGATATCAAACTGAATTCAAAGAGCATATAATCACTTGACTGAATTGATTCCCTATTGGACTTGACTTGACGTTTAGAATGCAACATAGATAATGAAACATATAAATACAACTTAGAACTGTTTGAGGTGTAACAAAAATCGCTGGAGTATCCGATAAATCTGCAAAGAAATACAAATTACCACTATCTAATAAATATAATAGGAAGCTGGTAAGGGCATTTATTCGTGTGATGAGCATGGATATTTGTTCCTGAGTCATGGGTGTTTTGTATGTATTTATAAATATTTATATATTATATATCTTTCCCATCCCGGAACAATGGTGCTCCGGACCTTTGGGAGGCGTGCGCGGAGCCGAAGCCAACACGTAGAGGCCCTTTTGACACTTTAATGAAATGTAAGGGGTACACCTAGCGGATGTTGCCCTTGCCCGTGTCATGGGACGTACGCAGAGGCAGCACCCGCCAGGGTGCAAGGACTATTTGAGGGTTGATGGAATCTAAAATGAACTGGGCTATTGGGTGAAAGCGATGGACTGAATACTGGGCTATGGGATAAAAAACCGGACGCCTGCCTAATAAAACGGTATTCAATTTTATTTCCGGCAGACGGTGACTCGCCCCCACAAGATGGGCCCCCACAAAAAGCGACATCTAGGATGGCTCAAGGGCAACACCGGTGTGAGCGGCTCAGGGGTGTCGAGAGGTGTACGCCGCTTTCTACCCAGTGGCTGCGAGCAGCCACTGTGCCAACTCGCGTCTTATGCAATTTTTCACTTCCACCCCTGGAGCTTTATAGCTCTAACGACTCCACTCTGGCCGTTGTTTAAGTACCCTCACAAGCCTTATTGAGCTTACTGTGGGACTTAGTAAATTTGTGTAATAATGTCCTATAATATTTATTTATTTATTTTTATTTAATATTAAATTAAATACAATCACCTTGTTTTTATTTGGAGTACATAATCGAACAATAATAATATTAAATTGCATTAATAAGCATACAGATATCAAAAAAATATGAGGAATTGCTAAATAATAATAAATTCTTCTGCATGCTGCCATGGATTTTTAAAGACCTATTAAATCACCTTAACTACATTCGCCTGGCAAATGAAAGTACTGACTGCTGCGTTGACTCGATTAATTTATGAATTGTAAGCTATTCTTAGAATGGATCAATGATGTTTGAAACAATGGGTACCTGTATCAAATGAAAGTCCTCGCAAATGACTTGTATAACGGTCTTTCAAATTGCCTCTTATTTGTTTCTGAACTCTACATCTGGGTACTACACAGTAAAATCAGAATAAATAGCAGTATCTATAGATTGGTACTTACCTAATAATAGCTTCTTTTGGCTACACCGAGTAAGAAATTTCAAAATCAATATATTTCGTTTATAAGACATCTTGCTGTATACCTCTAAAACTTTTTTGGCTCTCCTTTGTGTCCAATAATCGAAGTCAACACCTTGTGAATGTAATTGGAAAAATATCCGCGTTATCTCTTATTCATATACTCTTTTCGATGTACATTACTAAATTTTAGTAATCAACTAATCTAATAGTCTCGAACCCCTACATTTTTTTTGGGGCATGTAAAATGATTTGGCAAAAATGACGATCGACTGTCTTGAGAATTTTTTGATGTGAATTCATGATGAGCAAGAGTTTGTGGAATTTTTTCGCGGAAATTATCCGTTCTTCTCATAACAGCAAACAAAATTCATTTAGCCAAGTAACGAGCGTGGGATTTCCGTTTGTTTTATAAATATTGATTCGAGGAAAGAGTATTAATACTCTGCGAATAATGAAATGAGATCAGAAACAGTTGGTGCATCCACCGATAACTTCAAAGAAGGGTTTTCTTTCATTTTAACTGCCTAATTTTGATTGCAGCAGCTAAAATGCATTTTAGCGGTCTGTTATTGATGGCATATATGGTTTTACCGTCTGTTTTTGCTGAGGATGTCAGTTGTAAGTGTATGATTTTTAAGTTATTAGTTTTCATCTATAAAGGATTCTAATTTATCTTTTTATTCATATTTTAGATCAAGCTTGTGTTGATAAGTACTCAAGAAAAGGGTATCAACCTTGGCAGGAGTGGTCGGATCATTACACCTGCCACCGGTATAGATGTGAAATCAGAGACGGAAAATACTTTATAGCTGCGGTTGGGTAAGACAAGTGACCGCAATATCATTGTACATACTGTGCGGCGCTTATTTTTAGGTATAAAACAACAATTTAGACGTTTATACATATTAACGTGTAATTGGCATCATTATATTTTTAGTTGTCGAAAACCGAAAATTCCTGAAAATGCTTTGGAATGCCACGAATATATTGAAGATGAAAACGTGGGTGAGTGAGCGTATCATATAAAACTTTGATTTATTTAAACTCTGGGAAGCCAAAGTAAAGAGAGAGTTCCTGGATTTAGTTTCTTTAATAGACCATATTTTAAGTTCGAACTGTTTTCTAGAATTCCCAACCTGCTGCGCTCGCCTGAGATGCGTCGTCGAAGTGAATGGGGATAGAATCGTGCAAACTAGAGGACAGCCTGGAGAGCTGTTTCCTGATAAGTAAGAAGGCATTTGATTTTTTTATGCAGTAACTCTGAAATTAACTAATTTTACCCAAGACAACATGAATTAACGCTCCTATTGAAGCTATTAGCTATTAACTACTAGATATTTATGCAGTTGACTATTAAAGTTTTGTATCAACCGTTAAACCCATTCGTCTTACCCCAGGCCATGGAAGGGTCAGCAGAATGAGCCAAACCCTGCCGTGGTGGGCATGGGAGGTATCCCGCAGACCAACGTCGCTGCCGATCAGCAAGGTCAAACGTCCCCTGGAATGTTCAACAGCAGAGGTGCGGGTAAGGGTAAATCGTCGATAGTCCTTGGAAATTCAAAATTCCCTTAAACATATTTTAAATTGTAGCAATCATTTAACATTATTTTAATCGAGCATCAATAAAAATCATTATTATTGGAATAATCTTTTATGAATTTTGTCCAATTTACTGTACAGTTCATTAATAGGAGCTATTGCCAACAGCGGAGGGAACTGATATTAATGGAAGGCGCTATGTAGATCCATTCCCGACTCAGCAAATGCAAGAATCACCTCGCAAAAAGAGATCTCCGGCTCATATGGTCTCTAAGAGAAACCAGGAAGCTGATGTATACCCTAACCATTCCGTTCATCGAGCTAAAGTTCACGGCTACGTCCCGGAAAAATACACGTCCTACTTCGCAACTGGCACCAAAAGCCACGGCCACCCCAAATTACTTTTCAATTATTCTTAGTTTAAAAAATAATCATGCCTATCAGCCATTTTATCTTATTAAATTCCTCACACTTCATGTTCAAAAATCAGTGCATTAGCTTTAGGTATTAGCAATAAGTTAAAATACTATTATTTGTTTTGCTTGATCTTGAGAAATGTTCTCATAGTTGTTGTTTTATCAACTTTGTTTAATAGACTTTAGGTATTTGAAAAAATAATGCAATTAGAATAATGTTACCTAGTCCGCTATCCCTTGTTGAATAATGTAATAGAGCTTAAAAGTAAACTGATATAGTTTTCGTATTTTTTTGAAAATTCTAATGTGTTGGATTATTAAAAATACCAAAGGGCCTTTATGTTTGAAATGGTATAGATGATTTAGCACTAAAAATATGGGAGCACAATAATATTTAAAGTGTGTGATTTTTTTTGCTATGACTGCTATCCTTGTTATATAATAAACTGTAATTTTCATTATAAATAGATGTTTTGAATTTAATAAAATAATTTATTTGACGGAACCCTTCATATTTCTTTACCATTAATTACGGGTCAAACTGATTTCAATGTTTTTTTTGCAACTAAATAAAATAGCTCGAACAAACTTGACAAATGTCAATTGTCATTGTCATTGTCAATCAAACAAATGAAAACGTCAAAGTGGTCAAATCCACATCCGCTCATACGGGTTTTGCAGAATTTCTTATCGCAAAAAATATTTATGACATTATCAAATCATGTATTAAATAGTTACTATGATTAGTCACATAAAAACGCCAAATGCCAACCTTATTTTTACAATATGAATTTAAAATAGCGCGTACTGAGAAACGGAAATTCACATTGATTTCCTGGTATTGTTTTGCGAAACAATGGAGGAACCCGAGAAGCCGTTCGCCTGCGTGATGCAGGGCTGCGGTATGACATTCACGAACGAGGATCATCTGCACGTGCACACGAAAAAACACGACATGGTTCTTCAATTGGGTATGGAGCAAAAGGCAGCGTTCGTAGGTATGTTTTTTCAGTGTAAGTTATCTTTCTACATACCGATGTCCTTTTAAAAGTACACATTCAAATCGAATTTAGAACTCAACATGGAATAAAACAAGGTTTAAAAAAATTCTAAACTGCAAAAATTACTCTGGGACTTAGGAGATTAAGACGTCCAACTTAAAACACACTGTCTTTATATGATTATACAACCGGTAACAGGCAGGTTGTCAATCGCTTGTTGTGTTTATTCAGCCCGATTCTCTGGAGTTGAAGCTGCAGGTTGCTTCACGGCGGCATTCCCAAACTATTCTCCTCAAATCTTCTCGTTTGCTTGCAGAACAGTAAGTTCTACATCCTTTATAAGACATAGTAATCAGGGTACTAGATCCAAATGGGGCAGGTAGGGAATATCTATAACTGAATAAACAAAACAACAACAACAGACAAAGACCATATATGTAACATATGCAATGTATGAAGTCTGAACCCTCAAATTTGTATGCAGGGGGGGTGCAGTTCATATGGCCGATGGGCAATGGGAGGGGCCTACATCTAGTTACAAATTTTATTCTCTAAGGGGGAGCTACATACTTCTCATATGTAACATACTTATTGCAATGCATGTTCTAATCTGTCAGTTTTTTTTTCAAAAAAACTTTATTGAAAAGATGATGAATATTACTTACATTCATTGTATAAAACAAAATTAAGACTACTTATAAAATAAAACTACTAAAAGCACAGTTTAGTTAAAAATTGGATAATAAAATCTGCCATTTTAAAGAGAACATCATAAAACCATTTGAAACAACATTTTAATTTTAAAACATAGCTTACAACTTCTTGCAGCGGACCAGACACCCACACCAACCCGCTTCATCCGCAACTGTGAGGAGGTGGGGCTGTTCCAGGACTTGCAGAATGTCAACCCGTTTGATGAAGGCTTTAAGCAGGCCATGGAGACTAAGTTAGTATAAAAGACACTCTAGGATTTACCAGAATTGTACAAAAATGTATTTAACTATATATTATTTGTGGAATTACGAAACACAAGTAATAACATTTGCTGTTGCATGTTCGAGTAATCGAGATTCATATAGACAAATGAATGAGCAAGTCCACAGCTCAATCACGAAAACTTAGTGATCATTAATAACTAAAAATAATGCAAATCTACTTGGCGCCGTTCCGTGGAGCAAGTGTTGGGTGTATTGGGGATGGGGTGGGAGGAGTATACCCAAGCTGCCCAGGACTGGAGTCAGTGGAAGAAAATGGTTCGAGCCCTACACCCCAGCAGGGGGTAACAGGATGAAAAGAAGAAGAATGATCATTAAACTAATCTAAAGATAAAATGAACATTTGTGACGTTATCTATGAAAAGGGACCTTATTGTTGATGGCGCTTCCGCCGTCATAAACGATGCTCCGATACAAATACAACGCTACGCGACGCAGTGCGGCGTAAGCGCCATCGACAATAAGGTCCCTTTTCCTAGATAATGCCACATTTAAGTTTGCTTCATAAATAAAATTCATTAATATTGTGACTCTGCTATTTTTGTCGTATAATTAACCTTTCTTTATATATTAGTTTAGGCAAAGTTGTGCACTAAAAGCTAATTTAGGGTACACAGATTTTCACCTATAAACGAAATAAATGTTATATACGAAGAAAAAAAAAGACCAAGGCCTCCAGTGCCCAGGGCTGGAATCAAACCAGCGCCCTCCATTTACACGACTGATGTCTGAACCGCTTCGTCACCCGGGCTCGGCGGCATGGGTCGATATTGCCAAGTATATGACAATCCGAAGACTCGTGACGTCCCCTGGCCATCCATGAGGTAGAACAGTATGGTTAGACATCCTAACCGAATCAAACTCAGGTGATTTCGGGATAGTGAAGCGTAAGAGATTTTTTCCTTTGTATATGACATTTATTTCGTTTATAGTTTAAATAGTAGTGTGGTTTGTAAAAACACAAATTTAAAAGTAATTTAATTTGTTTTTTGAGATTTTTAACTATTATTTTCAATGAATTGCAAAATTTTCAAGGTATTAAATATCAATATGGACAAGGTGCCAAAAATATGTATACACTACCTTATTGCCTATGTATTAAGGAAGTGTGTACATATTTTTGTCAATTGTCCGTATCGATATTTAATACCTTGACTGTACTACAATCATGTCTGTTTGATTATTGTATTGTAATATAAACATTTTTTCAGAGCTGGTAGGTTATCCCTGGAGGGCTCGGATGTGGACACCCTCCACACCCCGCACACCCTGCACACCCCACAGATGTTTCCCCTGGACGGGGACGCTGCTCTCTACACCAATAACCAGAGGAACATCACTATAAGCAGGTACCAGTAATCGCGCCCCACATCCCATCACACTCCCTTTATTTTCTCTGGATCCAATAGGGTTGTTTCCAATTTTTTGAAACGCTCGTATTACGTTCTATATTAACTAAAAGTTGCCCTAAAATTCAACTTTTATACCAAAAACGGCTTTAAATATGTTAAATCAACAAAATATATTTTGACAGATGCTTTCGCGCCCAAAACGCTGTTTGAAAATTGTGTGACGTTACAGTTTACGGTTTGACACATAACTACATACGCACGTAGAAGATACGAATTGTCAACTGACATTTGTCATTTGTTGTTTATCGCCTAACTGTCAACAGTGTCAATCCGACAGTTGTGACGTCATCAGAATCTTCAATGACGTTTCGAGTTTGGTTACGTGACGTGTGCCAAAAGATATTTTAAATTCAATATTTACAAAAATATGGTCATTACAGGTCCCCTAAAAGTAGTTTACCATGTTCTTATAATCCAAAAGAATTTATTGGGATACAATTCTGCCCTAAAATTTGTAGATGGAAACAACCCTATTGTCAGATCCTGACATTTTCAACTTCACCACTTAGATTTCTCTCTCTCGGTCCTTCAATGCTGAGGATCGTGACATCATGTCCTTCTGTTCTATTCCTCACCAAGCGCATGGCTTCGTGCAGTTCTAATTGCATAGGTGCAGTAATTAGAGCACGCCATCTAGTAGGGGGAGGACCCTGAGGTCTGGTACATTCAACTATGCCCGTCATTATAACTCTCTCCAGGCTATCCGGGGAGTGACGTGAGAGATGTCCGAAGTATATGAGTGTTAGGTCCTGGCACATTGTTGATAACCGGCGTCTAATGCGTAGCTCTTCCAATATGGACTTATGAGTACGCATAGCTGTCCAAGGTATCCGTAAAAGCCGGCGCCAACACCACATCTCAAACGATTTAGACACCGAAAACGTCCTGGCTCGCACAGCTAACCTGTGCAATGAACTGCCGCCTACGGTATTTCTAGCCCGATACGATTTCCAAATCTTCAAGAAAAGAGCGTATTCCCACCTTAGAGATGGTCAACGCAATTGCAATCCCTCTGGTGTTGCAGGTGTCCGTGGCTTTGCTTACCTTCAGGCGATTCGTCTGCTCATTACCTCTTATGTATATCTTAAAATAGTCAATGTAACCAACACTTTTGAACGAAAAAAAAACAAGTTGGTCCAGCTGTTGTCGAGTAATTGAGAAACTTTTTATGACTAAGCGACAAGTGTTAAAAGAAGCCCCGTGGACGTCAGTCCGTGGGAAGGAATTAAACCATTAAGCTAATTTCACGGCTTCACATCCGTATTTTTAGTCACTCGCGTGACATGTTTCGGAGAGCCTAGGTCTCCGAAAGCCGTAAAATTAGCTTCATGTTAGTATGTCTCAAGACAGTTTAAATTCCAAGAATTACATCAGTTCTTGGTTTACGATTGTATTCAATTGTGTTACTTGCGTAATTTCGGCCACAATCAAATGTTATGGTCATGTAAGTAATGTTAATAAACATGCCAATCTCGTTGAGTTAGGGGTCTTTACAATTGGCTTGATAAGTAGTAGATGAATGTATAAAAGGTACAGTCAGCTACAGAATCTATCTATCTATAAGCCCTTCATCCTGAGCAAGAGACTAGAGTATATCTCTTAACTCAGCGTGCCGCTTGGCAAATGCCTTCTGTAGCCTGTCATGGGCACATCTCCATTTTGGTCCCACTGTTTCTTTGAGTTCATCCTCCCATCTTTTCTGGCGTCTTTTGCAGCCCCTTGGATACCAGGTTATTAGGATGCGGCCCCATTTTTCCTGTTCGCTATAAAAACTTTTATCAAAACTTGAACATAATCTTATCTTTTCTAGATCATCCAGTGATGAATCAGGCGCCGTTAAAGAATACGAGACAACCACAATTTCCAAACTGACCAACGAGGTGACCACAATCAGCAGGATCGTCGGAAAGCAGGACATCGTCGACAAAGTCACTACCACCGACGACGTCGCCATAGTCAGACACGAAGATGCTCATAAAGAAATCAATGAAACAGTCTCATACACTAATAATGTTATCAAAATACATAGCAATGTAGAAATAAGAAAAGATGGCATCATTGAATCCAAAAATATACCAAGAACTTTAATATACACCGATTCAGTTATAAAAGATGCACATGTCACTAAAGATGTTTTGTTAACAGATAAACCTGAGAAAGCTCCGCCTATAATGAGTCAGAAATCGCTAGATTTTGTAGTTGATAGTTTAGAAGAACATAATGATAAAGAAGACAGACAAATTATCAAAATGCTTAAAAGGAACTATCAGAATGCTTTAAATAATAAAGATAAAAATGACTTAGATGATTTTGAAATTATAATTAAAAAGCCAGATGGTAGGCAAGTTAGGATGAAACCTGTAGAAGATGATAAGGCTAAAATACAAAATGAAACTAAAGAGAGACTAAAAAGAGTTTTATCAGACAAAGCAGAGAAGAAATCTAGTGAAACTAAAATGGATACACCAGTAGTGCAAAATATATTACCAATATCTACACTGCCTGGGACGTTAGTGCCAGTTACTATAGTAAATCCTAATACTATACTAATAACAAATAGTTTACAAAAGATACCAATAGTACCTTTGAATGTGAATAAAGTGAGCGGTAATTTTAAGAAGACGGTGAAGAGAAGGAATAGTAAGGAGAAGGGGGATGGTGTGGTGGATGGGAAAGAGGAAGCGGAAAAGAAGAAGATGTTGGAGCCTCGGACAGCTGCTTCTAGAAGATACAGGTAAATTAATTAACTTCTTATCTTTGCATGATCAGGATCCTGAGCCTGACCGAATTTTTAGTCATATTTTTGCATTTCGAGAAATATTTTTTTCTGCTAACCAACCTACGATTTTTGACCACCACACATAATAGACTGAGATAGAAATTCAGAATTCCTTCTATTTTTGATGGTGAGAAGCAAAAGATGTAACAAGTTGCTAAGAGATCTTTTCCGGGGTTTTGCACATCGCTGAATCTAAAAATCCCTATTAGCACTTCGACATATTACTCCTTGTGCCTGAAATCCAAGATGATTGCACAAATGAGTAAAAAGTTGAAATGGCTGAGAATCTGTTATTTTTTAAATATTTCTGGTGAAGTCTTTGTTCGTTTTAATTAATTAAGAGGACATCCCAAGTAATAAATAAAAGGTTTTACAGAAATTCATTTAGTCGTTTTTAATTTACGGCAATGCAAAATCAACTCCTAAACTTGATTTTTTTTCAATGTTAAAAAAAAAATGCTTGACCAGTGAGTGCAGATATGGTAACATGTTATATATTTGTTATCTACTCAAGACGCACTTTCATTTGATACCCCACATGGTATGCTTATATATTTTTTTTTTTTTGGCAGCCATCTTGAATTTGAGGAAACTATTGATAATTCGAAGTGCTAATAGCAATTTTCGGATTCAGCGATTGCCAAAACCCTGAAATAACTCGCTTATCAACTTGTTACATCACAGAATTTTGAATTTCTATCCCAGTCTATAAAGGTTTCACACTTATTCTAATTCTCGTGCACATAGTTCGTTTTTTTTTTTTATATATCTGTTCTCCGATTTCTTGAAGATGTTGGAAGAGTAGTTTGGAAAATTCTTTTTTGACATCTTATTGACATCACGTCAGGATTTGATGATGGCATCATGAAGAAATCAAGGGTCAACTCTTCAAGTATAGTGACTACGATATATTTTTTAAACCAATTCTTGCATTTGATTTCGGAAAAATCGAAAATCACCATTAGGTGAAGTGGAACTGCTGACGAAGACCAGAATTAATCGATTTTAATTTAGTCCTTGATTTAATTCGTGAATTTTCCATAACATTTAAAGCGCAATTTTGTGTGTCGTACAAAACCTTTGCCAGAATTATTATTTATTTATTTGTTTACATCGTTGTTGTCTCTCATTTCACTCAAAAGTGCAATCACTGGCACAGAATTCCATCCCCGTCGACAAACTCTATTTGCTGTCCAGGTGGCAAGAACTCATGATCTCACTCTCCACTCCACCACGCCTTAACTCTTCTTGAATGATACTGGACAGCAACAGCAAAATGGATATGTTTTACAGCACTGAATTGCTGTTTTTTTCGATCAGCAGCTGCTACTTGGAGTCTGTCAATACTTCAAGTTCCATCCATTCGTGATATTATTAGAGGTGGATAGGGAGCGTGCATGAACTGCAGGAGGCAGCACAGGAGCCGTCAGATTTTTGGCGCGAGGCGTAAATGTGACGTTTATTGTTCCGATGTAGCCCACAAGATGGCAGAACCTACTATGCACAAGAAAACACGTGACGTGTAAATGTGCATGTTTATGGTTCCGATTCAGGCCACAAGATGGCAGACCCTCCAACGCGCACGGTCCCTATTGTAAAGAAAATTTTGTAGCCACAGTAAATATACTGCCATCTTTCGACACATGATTAAAACTTTTAGAACGCCATTTGACTTTGATCCTTATTCTTTCATTGATATGTGTTAAATTTGTAAAAAATCTAAAAGTGGCGCCATCTAATAGATCAAAGGCCAAAGGTATGGCAACATCGTTTCGAGCGATGGCGCCACAACCTTTAGGTTGTGCCCGGTAAGATGGTGCCACTATTTGATATTTAACAAATTTAACACATATCAGTGAAAGAATAAGGATTAAAGTCAAATGGCGTTCTAAAAGTTTTAATCATGTGTCGAAAGATGGCAGTATATTTACTGTGGCTACAAAATTTTCTTTAACACTCCACCTATATTTAAAATTCTTTTTGACTAAAGGAATAAATAATAAAATAAAATAAAAAATAATTTTGCGAGATTTGGCGTTTTTAGGTTATAAATTATATGGAGATGACATTTATCAGCGTACCTGTTTGAAAAATACTAAATATAGGCAGCTCTTATTTTGTCAAGTTCGTTCTTTTTCGTTAGTTTTTTTTAGAAACGATGTTACTAAATGTTCCAGAGAAAAACAGAAAGTCTTAATGAACTGGCAGGCAGAAGAAAATCGCCTTCTGAAAGAAACAAACCACAAGCTGGTAGCGGAGAACGCTGCCCTCAAACTCCTCATCACCGAGCATCTGAAGAAGTGCTCTAACCCCGAGGACCTGAGTGAGTATACAACGTGCTCATGAAGAGCCTGACAGATGTTAACCACGCATTTCTGAGGCCAAAAGAAGGAAAAATAGGTTATATGTATTTAGGTCGATTTAGGTATCGAGGTTCGAAAAAAAATGTACAGTACAGTCACGTCTGAAAATATCGATACGAAAAAAGTACCAAAAATATGTATACACGACTTTATTGCCCATATATTAAGGTAGTGTATACATATTTTTGGCACATTTTTTGTACCGATATTTTCAGACATGACTGTACATATGGTGGTAGTTTTCCGCACTAGTGCGTAAATTAGCACATCATGTAACTATGTCGAAAATTTAAAGGGTCATATGTACTGTAAAACGTACGATACATGTGCGAATAGATAATTCGCAACACCTTTAAATGTTCGACATAGTAACGTAATATGCTAATTTTCGCACTAGTGCGGTAAAGTAGCACCATATGTACTGTAAATAACTGTTGTCTTTGCTCGATTTTTTAAATGTAAGCCTTTATTTCATGCAAAAGATTGTGTTTGCACGTAAAAAGTAAATGTGTGGGACTCAGTCAATCTGTGTAAGGATATTAATAAATTTATTATTCATAGTTTATAGGTTTTATTTATTTACTAAAATTTTATTGCACACATAAAGAAAATTGTATACATGGCGAACTTAATGCCAAAAGGCATTCTCTACCAGTCAACCATTGGGTCAAACAGAGGCATTTGTGTATGTTGGTGCAGGAAAACATAATAACAAATAATAAGGAAAAAAGTTAACGTGAAGTCAAATAATATTAAAAATATATAAATAGTTAAATACTACTACTTATATGATGTATAAAAGACAGACTAATACATATAATTCGCTCCCACTGACGATCAGACAGGCTCCAAGCAAGTTAACTTTTAAACGTTTGCTTTATAACCACCTTGTAAGGCAGGCATAGTGGGAATTAGTCGGTAAGCAACCCATAACGCACGTGCAATTGTATGTATATGTATCTATCCTTGTTTATCCATATATATGTATATATTTATGTACTCATAGTCATAAGGTATAATGAAACATACTATAGTATTTATTTAGAAATTTTATTTCGCTTAAAATTTACGGTTTTTTTTTTGTTTAATTCTCACTGCACCCACCTTGAAGTTTCTCTGTTTTGCCTTATGGTTGACTGGTAGAGAATGCCTATTGGCATTAAGTCCGCCTGTTGTACTCTTTTTTATGTGCAATAAAGTTTAAAATAATAATAATTATGTACATATACATGATGATGGTGAACCTTATTTAAGTTCTGACAGCAGATGCTTGCGAAGTAGTCGTTTGAAAACGGGTTTGCTTGGGGCTTGTCGAATACAGAGAGGGAGTTTTCGTGGGCTTGTATATTTAACCTTTTCAACGCTTTTCCACACGTGTCAAGAAATGCCATGGACGCCAAAAAATTAACTGGTGAAGAGCGAATATGAAGCTTAACTGACAGTAGGAAAGTCGCTTTGACAACGTCCGCCATAGCCTTTTTAATGGTCATTGGCGTCGCCGGCACGACAGACGATGACCGTTTTAGTGGTCTTTGGCGTTGAAAAGGTTAAGTGAAGTATGTATTACTTGGTGATTGACTAAATCATACCCTTATTTTAATTTATATGTATATAGTATTTAACATGGATATTTTATTTTCAGAATTATCACAAGCAGAGCATCACACGAATAGATGATAAAATCATCAGGAAATAATTAATTTATGCATTATATTTTGAATTTTATAGATTATAAGTTATTGTGACCTTATTGTACAAATTGTCATTATGATGTGGACCTTGTTGTATGGAGAATAAGGCTCATATTTATAAGGATTGTTTGTTGTAAAACTAACTCAAAAACAGTGATGCTTTTTTAATATTTTTTATTTGATACATTCCAAAATCCATTGTTAATTATTTCATAAACCTGTATAGAATTTAATTTGTTATTTTTTTTTTTAAAGACAAGTCAAATTTTAAGGTTAGAATTTGAAAATATATTTCAAACCAGAGAATATGTTGCGAAATGCAAATGGATGTATTTTTATTTTTGTAATTATGTAAACAATTAGGTACAAAGTGTTTTGTTTTTAAAGGTGACATGAAATCTACAGTATAATTAATTTTTTTTTTTTTTGATCATGACAATATTACAAATTATAATATTTATAATGAATAAGAATTGAACAGACGTTTTATTTATTATTCCTGTCCCTTTTAGGGTTCCATACCGAAAGGGTAAAACCGGACCCTATTACTAAGACTCCCCTGTCCGTCCGTCTGTCACGTGGCTGTATCTCATGAACCTTGATAGTTAGACAGTTGAAATTTTCACAGATGATGTATTTCTGTTGCCGCTATAACCAATGCCGGATTTAGAGGTCTGGAGGCCTCGGGCAATAAAGGAGTGGAGGCCCCCTGGCCCCAAATTATTTCCAAATAAAATGGTAAATTTTCTGAAGTCTATTGTGGGGGCCCATCTTTTGTGGAGGCCCCGGGGCTGTAGCCCCGGTTGCCCCCCCCCCTAAATCCGGCCCTGACTATAACAACAATTGTGACTTTTTTTGCTGTTTTTTTTGCGTAATGGTACGGGAGCCCTTTGTGCGGGAGTCTGATTCGCATTTGGCCGGTTTTTTAATAGCATCGCCTCTTAGTGAACAAACATCAAAACGAATCTTCGGTTAATATAGATCGTGTCATTCCCGAAGACGCGTGTCTTGACTTGTATTATCATGGTATTAAAGGTTAGATTTGACTAACTAAATACTAATACTAATTTTCTATAGGACGATAACTCTTCGCACTTCGTGCCTAAATTTTTTGGATTTTCCGCTTTTTTTCTACTGACTGACTGGGGGTTTGTGTACGTTACGACTTTAGTAATGTAGTGAGGATAGGCCAGGGATTGGCTGATCTGTTGCTTTAGAGGGGCGCGCACTTTTAAAATGGTTGCTAATAAATTGCTGCTGGATCGTCGACCTAAACATTTTCCAATGACCTAGTATGTGGAGACCCAGTTATAATGCAATAATAAAAAATATCAAAGTGTAATCTACAAAGAATATAATACTCACTAGGAGGTAATCTATACTTACTTTATTCTTTGGCTACGTTCTATAAGAGTATGTTTAGGTTTAAAAGTTTAAAATTTCCAATGACTTCATCTTCATACGTTTAGAAACAAAAGCAAAAGTACCACACCATCATTTATTGCATTTAACACTGCAATGACATCCTTTCTTGAACTTATCTGGAACCTCTCAGATTCACAAAGTTTTTAAATGAACACATATTTAAACATAACTGCGCACTTATCTAAAAAAAAAAAAACGGAGAAGATAAATGTTTTTATTTTTTATTTGTTTACTAACAAACGCTGCTGAACGCATCGAGGAACTGTCAAAAACGTTCGAAAACTAATATTCACATTTGAAATGAAATTCAACCCGGGCAAAACGTGATAAAATATTCCAATTTTATATGAAATATCTTTAAAAAAATAATTCTTATTAAATTCTAACTATAATTTTAGTATTTTTTCGCCGTAGTGTCATTTCTAGAATGTTTCTGTCAGCTGTCAAACGAATTTAGTTTCCGAACGCACCGTCAGCGCTTCAACGAAGGACGTCGTGAAAAACTAGGAAAAGCCAAATCAAAGACGTCCATATTTGTTTGGTGCGCTCTTGCCCGCGGTTATTGAAAATTTTAGGACCAACGAGTCAGTGAAATTTTGCAGAGTGGCGAAGATCACGCCGTACCCGAGCATGAGTTACTCAGGGAGGAGTAAATTCGAGGTAGGCATCCATCGATCGACATCGCTAACATGTTTGTGTTTTCGTTTTGATTAGAAACAGCTGACATATCCGTACCTATATGCAAGTACATGCCCTATTCCTTTGTTCTCCCACGCGATGATTATTAATATTAAACAGCATTTACAAAGTTTACAAAAAGAGCGACATAAAAGATCGCAAATGATAAACAATGCGTGTTGCGTTCTATTTTTAAACTTTTTTTTTAATCTTGTTTTTTTATCAAGTGCGTTTTTATTATGCAAATAAATGGAGGACTGTTGTTGTGCCGGTTTTTTTCGGATTTAGTTAGTGATGTCGCCAGTAATTTTCCTTTGTTAAGCAGGTGTATTGACCCCTGCGCGTACAATAACCCGCGCGCTGATACCGTTATGTAGGTAGACCGCGAAATTTAACGGCCTTGTGTGACCCTCGCGTCAGGTGTTTGTGCATGCATTGAAAGAAAAAAATTAACAGGTGTTTAAAAAAAAGTTTATTATAAAACTATATTATTTTTGCATTCAGCCATTTTTGGGAACTTTTGTTTTTAAGAATATTGCAAAACATATAACTTATTAATTTAAATAGTATAAATGATAATAAAATTTAATATTTTAAATAAGTTTTTTATTGAATTGAAAGGCTATTTCATTTTGGATATATAATTTTTACATTTTATTTTATGGTTATACAAGTATCCATTTATTTATTTATTTATGTTTTTACATTTTTTCTGTTTTTCCTTTTATGTCAGGCTGTTTTTGACGTAGGCATCCTCCAAGTGGCGCCACTCCTCGTGGTTTTTTGAGTCTTCTCCCATCTTTTGTATGGTTCCCATCTCTTGGTTACCATTCTGTGTTCTGAGACATCTTTTGTCTATTTGCCCTTTTGTGAGCGCATCATGTGCCCACCCATGTGTGTCTGTGATAAGTTGATTTCCATTTGAGTGTCCAGAAGTAATTTTTATTACACCACCCCCAAAGGCCGCCCCTGGTTATAAGGGTTCTCAAGAGTGTAGTTTTATAAAATTTGTTGTATGTCGTATCTTGGCTTGGCTTCATTACTACAAGAATTATTGTATGACGTATAACAGAAAAGTAATCAACAGTAAATACATTTTTCACCTTACGCCCATGTGACGGTAGCGAAATGGCCAAGCCATATATTTTGACTAAGGTGTAGAGTTTGTGAAGTTAGGGCTTGTAGAGTTAGAAGCTTGGCTCTACAAGAGATCTGATAACTTTTTGACAGTGTGAGCCTTTGGCAACATTTTACATATATGAAAATATTTTTGTTGGGTTTAACAATTATTTTTTGATAATCTGCTGGAACTAAAGGCGATAGAATTAGACCAAGATAAGTCTGCAACGATTTTGATAGCTCACGCAGTGCAGGTGTTATTTACACGTCATAATTTCATAGAAAATTGACGTTTAAAATACCTGACACTTGCACTGCGTGTGCTATTTAAATCATTGCAGACTTGCCTTGGTCTGACTCTAATTATGGGAAAAGTCGCACTCATTAATGTAGGCAATTTGAGATTTAGCTAATTTGACACCACATCGGTATGAAGTTTAGGCATTTTGGGAATGTGATGTTTTGAGAAAAAAAACCGGCCAGGTGCGAGTCAGACTCGCGCACCCAGGGTCCGTACAAATAATTACGGTTTTCGCAATTTTTCCTTTATCTGTGCTATAAAACGCCTCAAATGGAAGTGGGCAGGGCACATAGCTCGCTACTCTGACAAAAGATGGACACTAAAAGCAACAACTTGGAAAGGTCCAGTAGGCAAGAGAAAACAAGGAAGGCCAAAAGAACGGTGGGCAGATGAGATATCTCAAGTAGCCGGTACAAACTGGACAGAGATAGCCAAAGACCGAAGTGTCTGGAAAAATTTGGAGGAGACCTTTACCCGAACGGGACCTTAAATAGAACATCAAATATTCATATACATACTCTTCATAGTTTCAACTATTTAAAGAAAAAAAAATGTTTTTAATATGTTTGTATACTTTATTTAAGGAATAAAAAGGTTTATTATTATTATAAGACGTTGCTTCGTACCAAATTTCAAGATTCTGAGTTCATGGGAAGTACACTGTAGGTTTTGAGTCCCTTGCCAGTGTCGAAAATTTGCGGCATAAACGGCTGTATCTTTTGAATGCTTTTGAAAGTTTTATTTTTTCACAGCTCCAAGGGACAGTAGACCTGAGTATTTGATATAAATTCCAGCTTGATACCTCCACGCGTTCCTGAGAAAAAGGGTCTTGACAGACAGACAGACGGATGGACGGACGGACAACAAAGTGATCGTATAAGTGTTCCGTTTTTTCTTTTCGAGGTACGGGACCCTAAAAATTAGGTTTTCTGAGATCCAGGCATTTTAACACATTTTAACAATAAAGCAAATAGATTCTTTGTTTGTAAACATATCTGATAAGCTATCACATAGAATGACTGATAAGTGTCTGCGTAATGGAATCAATTAATATTCCTTATCATACTTATTTATTAACATTCATGGAATTTAAAATGTCTGTGATAAGTCTGCTGTGGATGGCGTCATAAGAAATAAAATTAGTTATTTATTTACATTGTCACTTACACAC